>NW_028142332.1:0-86640 GCF_055691185.1 Crinia signifera
TTGCCAAGGCATTTGGAAAAAATGTCAACGCGGTTTTCTCTAAGGCGGAATGAGCTGGGGCCGATTTTTCAACGCTATCTTGTTCACACAATGCCTACAAGTCTAAATCTGCATTTTCAGCCTTCCAGCTCTTTTCGTTAAGGAGATATTGCAAGGCATTTGGAAAAAATGTCAACGCGGTTTTCTCTAAGGCGGAATAAGCTGGGGCCGATTTTTCAACGTTATCTTGTTCACACAATGCCTACAAGTCTAAATCTGCATTTTCAGCCTTCCAGCTCTTTTCGTTAAGGAGATATTGCAAAGCATTTGGAAAAAATGTCAACGCGGTTTTCTCTAAGGCGGAATAAGCTGGGGCCGATTTTTCAACGTTATCTTGTTCACACAATGCCTACAAGTCTAAATCTGCATTTTAAGCCTTCCAGCTCTTTTCGTTAAGGAGATATTGCAAAGGCATTTGGAAAAAATGTCAACGCGGTTTTCTCTAAGGCGGAATAAGCTGGGGCCGATTTTTCAAACTTATCTTGTTCACACAATGCCTACAAGTCTAAATCTGCATTTTCAGCCTTCCAGCTCTTTTCTTAAGGAGATATTGCAAAGCATTTGGAAAAAATGTCAACGCGGTTTTCTCTAAGGCGGAATAAGCTGGGGCCGATTTTTCAACGTTATCTTGTTCACACAATGCCTACAAGTCTAAAATCTGCATTTTCAGCCTTCTAGCTCTTTTCGTTAAGGAGATATTGCAAGGCATTTGGAAAAAATGTCAACGCGGTTTTCTCTAAGGCGGAATAAGCTGGGGCCGATTTTTCAACGCTATCTTGTTCACACAATGCCTACAAGTCTAAATCTGCATTTTCAGCCTTCCAGCTTTTTTCGTTAAGGAGATATTGCAAGGCATTTGGAAAAAATGTCAACGCGGTTTTCTCTAAGGCGGAATAAGCTGGGGCCGATTTTTCAACGTTATCTTGTTCACACAATGCCTACAAGTCTAAATCTGCATTTTCAGCCTTCCAGCTCTTTTCGTTAAGGAGATATTGCAAAGGCATTTGGAAAAAATGTCAACGCGGTTTTCTCTAAGGCGGAATAAGCTGGGGCCGATTTTTCAACGTTATCTTGTTCACACAATGCCTACAAGTCTAAATCTGCATTTTCAGCCTTCCAGCTCTTTTCGTTAAGGAGATATTGCAAAGCATTTGGAAAAAATGTCAACGCGGTTTTCTCTAAGGCGGAATAAGCTGGGGCCGATTTTTCAACGTTATCTTGTTCACACAATGCCTACAAGTCTAAATCTGCATTTTCAGCCTTCCAGCTCTTTTCGTTAAGGAGATATTGCAAAGCATTTGGAAAAAATGTCAACGCGGTTTTCTCTAAGGCGGAATGAGCTGGGGCCGATTTTTCAACGTTATCTTGTTCACACAATGCCTACAAGTCTAAATCTGCATTTTCAGCCTTCCAGCTCTTTTCGTTAAGGAGATATTGCAAGGCATTTGGAAAAAATGTCAACGCGGTTTTCTCTAAGGCGGAATAAGCTGGGGCCGATTTTTCAACGCTATCTTGTTCACACAATGCCTACAAGTCTAAATCTGCATTTTCAGCCTTCCAGCTCTTTTCGTTAAGGAGATATTGCAAGGCATTTGGAAAAAATGTCAACGCGGTTTTCTCTAAGGCGGAATAAGCTGGGGCCGATTTTTCAACGTTATCTTGTTCACACAATGCCTACAAGTCTAAATCTGCATTTTCAGCCTTCCAGCTCTTTTCGTTAAGGAGATATTGCAAGGCATTTGGAAAAAATGTCAACGCGGTTTTCTCTAAGGCGGAATAAGCTGGGGCCGATTTTTCAACGTTATCTTGTTCACACAATGCCTACAAGTCTAAATCTGCATTTTCAGCCTTCCAGCTCTTTTCGTTAAGGAGATATTGCAAAGCATTTGGAAAAAATGTCAACGCGGTTTTCTCTAAGGCGGAATAAGCTGGGGCCGATTTTTCAACGTTATCTTGTTCACACAATGCCTACAAGTCTAAATCTGCATTTTCAGCCTTCCAGCTCTTTTCGTTAAGGAGATATTGCAAAGCATTTGGAAAAAATGTCAACGCGGTTTTCTCTAAGGCGGAATGAGCTGGGGCCGATTTTTCAACGTTATCTTGTTCACACAATGCCTACAAGTCTAAATCTGCATTTTCAGCCTTCCAGCTCTTTTCGTTAAGGAGATATTGCAAGGCATTTGGAAAAAATGTCAACGCGGTTTTCTCTAAGGCGGAATAAGCTGGGGCCGATTTTTCAACGCTATCTTGTTCACACAATGCCTACAAGTCTAAATCTGCATTTTCAGCCTTCCAGCTCTTTTCGTTAAGGAGATATTGCAAGGCATTTGGAAAAAATGTCAACGCGGTTTTCTCTAAGGCGGAATAAGCTGGGGCCGATTTTTCAACGTTATCTTGTTCACACAATGCCTACAAGTCTAAATCTGCATTTTCAGCCTTCCAGCTCTTTTCGTTAAGGAGATATTGCAAAGCATTTGGAAAAAATGTCAACGCGGTTTTCTCTAAGGCGGAATAAGCTGGGGCCGATTTTTCAACGTTATCTTGTTCACACAATGCCTACAAGTCTAAATCTGCATTTTCAGCCTTCCAGCTCTTTTCGTTAAGGAGATATTGCAAAGCATTTGGAAAAAATGTCAACGCGGTTTTCTCTAAGGCGGAATAAGCTGGGGCCGATTTTTCAACGTTATCTTGTTCACACAATGCCTACAAGTCTAAATCTGCATTTTCAGCCTTCTAGCTCTTTTCGTTAAGGAGATATTGCAAGGCATTTGGAAAAAATGTCAACGCGGTTTTCTCTAAGGCGGAATAAGCTGGGGCCGATTTTTCAACGTTATCTTGTTCACACAATGCCTACAAGTCTAAATCTGCATTTTCAGCCTTCCAGCTCTTTTCGTTAAGGAGATATTGCAAAGCATTTGGAAAAAATGTCAACGCGGTTTTCTCTAAGGCGGAATGAGCTGGGGCCGATTTTTCAACGTTATCTTGTTCACACAATGCCTACAAGTCTAAATCTGCATTTTCAGCCTTCTAGCTCTTTTCGTTAAGGAGATATTGCAAAGGCATTTGGAAAAAATGTCAACGCGGTTTTCTCTAAGGCGGAATAAGCTGGGGCCGATTTTTCAACGCTATCTTGTTCACACAATGCCTACAAGTCTAAATCTGCATTTTCAGCCTTCCAGCTCTTTTCGTTAAGGAGATATTGCAAGGCATTTGGAAAAAATGTCAACGCGGTTTTCTCTAAGGCGGAATAAGCTGGGGCCGATTTTTCAACGTTATCTTGTTCACACAATGCCTACAAGTCTAAATCTGCATTTTCAGCCTTCCAGCTCTTTTCGTTAAGGAGATATTGCAAGGCATTTGGAAAAAATGTCAACGCGGTTTTCTCTAAGGCGGAATAAGCTGGGGCCGATTTTTCAACGTTATCTTGTTCACACAATGCCTACAAGTCTAAATCTGCATTTTCAGCCTTCCAGCTCTTTTCGTTAAGGAGATATTGCAAAGCATTTGGAAAAAATGTCAACGCGGTTTTCTCTAAGGCGGAATAAGCTGGGGCCGATTTTTCAACGTTATCTTGTTCACACAATGCCTACAAGTCTAAATCTGCATTTTCAGCCTTCCAGCTCTTTTCGTTAAGGAGATATTGCAAAGCATTTGGAAAAAATGTCAACGCGGTTTTCTCTAAGGCGGAATGAGCTGGGGCCGATTTTTCAACGTTATCTTGTTCACACAATGCCTACAAGTCTAAATCTGCATTTTCAGCCTTCTAGCTCTTTTCGTTAAGGAGATATTGCAAAGCATTTGGAAAAAATGTCAACGCGGTTTTCTCTAAGGCGGAATAAGCTGGGGCCGATTTTTCAACGCTATCTTGTTCACACAATGCCTACAAGTCTAAATCTGCATTTTCA
The DNA here is from genome assembly GCF_055691185.1 of Crinia signifera. Taxonomy (NCBI): domain Eukaryota; kingdom Metazoa; phylum Chordata; class Amphibia; order Anura; family Myobatrachidae; genus Crinia; species Crinia signifera. The sequence goes on from NW_028142332.1 coordinate 3,945, forward strand.
GCCTTCCAGCTCTTTTCGTTAAGGAGATATTGCAAGGCATTTGGAAAAAATGTCAACGCGGTTTTCTCTAAGGCGGAATAAGCTGGGGCCGATTTTTCAACGTTATCTTGTTCACACAATGCCTACAAGTCTAAATCTGCATTTTCAGCCTTCCAGCTCTTTTCGTTAAGGAGATATTGCAAAGCATTTGGAAAAAATGTCAACGCGGTTTTCTCTAAGGCGGAATGAGCTGGGGCCGATTTTTCAACGCTATCTTGTTCACACAATGCCTACAAGTCTAAATCTGCATTTTCAGCCTTCCAGCTCTTTTCGTTAAGGAGATATTGCAAAGCATTTGGAAAAAATGTCAACGCGGTTTTCTCTAAGGCGGAATAAGCTGGGGCCGATTTTTCAACGTTATCTTGTTCACACAATGCCTACAAGTCTAAATCTGCATTTTCAGCCTTCTAGCTCTTTTCGTTAAGGAGATATTGCAAGGCATTTGGAAAAAATGTCAACGCGGTTTTCTCTAAGGCGGAATAAGCTGGGGCCGATTTTTCAACGCTATCTTGTTCACACAATGCCTACAAGTCTAAATCTGCATTTTCAGCCTTCTAGCTCTTTTCTTTAAGGAGATATTGCAAAGCATTTGGAAAAAATGTCAACGCGGTTTTCTCTAAGGCGGAATAAGCTGGGGCCGATTTTTCAACGTTATCTTGTTCACACAATGCCTACAAGTCTAAATCTGCATTTTCAGCCTTCCAGCTTTTTTCGTTAAGGAGATATTGCAAGGCATTTGGAAAAAATGTCAACGCGGTTTTCTCTAAGGCGGAATAAGCTGGGGCCGATTTTTCAACGTTATCTTGTTCACACAATGCCTACAAGTCTAAATCTGCATTTTCAGCCTTCCAGCTCTTTTCGTTAAGGAGATTTTGCAAAGCATTTGGAAAAAATGTCAACGCGGTTTTCTCTAAGGCGGAATAAGCTGGGGCCGATTTTTCAACGTTATCTTGTTCACACAATGCCTACAAGTCTAAATCTGCATTTTCAGCCTTCTAGCTCTTTTCGTTAAGGAGATATTGCAAAGCATTTGGAAAAAATGTCAACGCGGTTTTCTCTAAGGCGGAATGAGCTGGGGCCGATTTTTCAACGCTATCTTGTTCACACAATGCCTACAAGTCTAAATCTGCATTTTCAGCCTTCTAGCTCTTTTCTTTAAGGAGATATTGCAAAGGCATTTGGAAAAAATGTCAACGCGGTTTTCTCTAAGGCGGAATAAGCTGGGGCCGATTTTTCAACGTTATCTTGTTCACACAATGCCTACAAGTCTAAATCTGCATTTCAGCCTTCCAGCTCTTTTCGTTAAGGAGATATTGCAAGGCATTTGGAAAAAATGTCAACGCGGTTTTCTCTAAGGCGGAATAAGCTGGGGCCGATTTTTCAACGTTATCTTGTTCACACAATGCCTACAAGTCTAAATCTGCATTTTCAGCCTTCCAGCTCTTTTCGTTAAGGAGATTTTGCAAAGCATTTGGAAAAAATGTCAACGCGGTTTTCTCTAAGGCGGAAAAGCTGGGGCCGATTTTTCAACGTTATCTTGTTCACACAATGCCTACAAGTCTAAATCTGCATTTTCAGCCTTCCAGCTCTTTTCGTTAAGGAGATATTGCAAAGCATTTGGAAAAAATGTCAACGCGGTTTTCTCTAAGGCGGAATGAGCTGGGGCCGATTTTTCAACGTTATCTTGTTCACACAATGCCTACAAGTCTAAATCTGCATTTTCAGCCTTCTAGCTCTTTTCGTTAAGGAGATATTGCAAAGCATTTGGAAAAAATGTCAACGCGGTTTTCTCTAAGGCGGAATAAGCTGGGGCCGATTTTTCAACGTTATCTTGTTCACACAATGCCTACAAGTCTAAATCTGCATTTTCAGCCTTCCAGCTCTTTTCGTTAAGGAGATATTGCAAGGCATTTGGAAAAAATGTCAACGCGGTTTTCTCTAAGGCGGAATAAGCTGGGGCCGATTTTTCAACGCTATCTTGTTCACACAATGCCTACAAGTCTAAATCTGCATTTTCAGCCTTCCAGCTCTTTTCGTTAAGGAGATATTGCAAGGCATTTGGAAAAAATGTCAACGCGGTTTTCTCTAAGGCGGAATAAGCTGGGGCCGATTTTTCAACGTTATCTTGTTCACACAATGCCTACAAGTCTAAATCTGCATTTTCAGCCTTCCAGCTCTTTTCGTTAAGGAGATATTGCAAAGCATTTGGAAAAAATGTCAACGCGGTTTTCTCTAAGGCGGAATGAGCTGGGGCCGATTTTTCAACGTTATCTTGTTCACACAATGCCTACAAGTCTAAATCTGCATTTTCAGCCTTCCAGCTCTTTTCGTTAAGGAGATATTGCAAAGCATTTGGAAAAAATGTCAACGCGGTTTTCTCTAAGGCGGAATAAGCTGGGGCCGATTTTTCAACGTTATCTTGTTCACACAATGCCTACAAGTCTAAATCTGCATTTTCAGCCTTCTAGCTCTTTTCGTTAAGGAGATATTGCAAGGCATTTGGAAAAAATGTCAACGCGGTTTTCTCTAAGGCGGAATAAGCTGGGGCCGATTTTTCAACGTTATCTTGTTCACACAATGCCTACAAGTCTAAATCTGCATTTTCAGCCTTCTAGCTCTTTTCTTTAAGGAGATATTGCAAAGCATTTGGAAAAAATGTCAACGCGGTTTTCTCTAAGGCGGAATAAGCTGGGGCCGATTTTTCAACGTTATCTTGTTCACACAATGCCTACAAGTCTAAATCTGCATTTTCAGCCTTCCAGCTCTTTTCGTTAAGGAGATATTGCAAGGCATTTGGAAAAAATGTCAACGCGGTTTTCTCTAAGGCGGAATAAGCTGGGGCCGATTTTTCAACGTTATCTTGTTCACACAATGCCTACAAGTCTAAATCTGCATTTTCAGCCTTCCAGCTTTTTTCGTTAAGGAGATATTGCAAGGCATTTGGAAAAAATGTCAACGCGGTTTTCTCTAAGGCGGAATAAGCTGGGGCCGATTTTTCAACGTTATCTTGTTCACACAATGCCTACAAGTCTAAATCTGCATTTTCAGCCTTCCAGCTCTTTTCGTTAAGGAGATATTGCAAAGCATTTGGAAAAAATGTCAACGCGGTTTTCTCTAAGGCGGAATAAGCTGGGGCCGATTTTTCAACGTTATCTTGTTCACACAATGCCTACAAGTCTAAATCTGCATTTTCAGCCTTCCAGCTCTTTTCGTTAAGGAGATATTGCAAAGCATTTGGAAAAAATGTCAACGCGGTTTTCTCTAAGGCGGAATGAGCTGGGGCCGATTTTTCAACGTTATCTTGTTCACACAATGCCTACAAGTCTAAATCTGCATTTTCAGCCTTCTAGCTCTTTTCGTTAAGGAGATATTGCAAAGCATTTGGAAAAAATGTCAACGCGGTTTTCTCTAAGGCGGAATGAGCTGGGGCCGATTTTTCAACGCTATCTTGTTCACACAATGCCTACAAGTCTAAATCTGCATTTTCAGCCTTCCAGCTCTTTTCGTTAAGGAGATATTGCAAGGCATTTGGAAAAAATGTCAACGCGGTTTTCTCTAAGGCGGAATAAGCTGGGGCCGATTTTTCAACGCTATCTTGTTCACACAATGCCTACAAGTCTAAATCTGCATTTTCAGCCTTCCAGCTCTTTTCGTTAAGGAGATATTGCAAGGCATTTGGAAAAAATGTCAACGCGGTTTTCTCTAAGGCGGAATAAGCTGGGGCCGATTTTTCAACGTTATCTTGTTCACACAATGCCTACAAGTCTAAATCTGCATTTTCAGCCTTCCAGCTCTTTTCGTTAAGGAGATATTGCAAAGCATTTGGAAAAAATGTCAACGCGGTTTTCTCTAAGGCGGAATAAGCTGGGGCCGATTTTTCAACGTTATCTTGTTCACACAATGCCTACAAGTCTAAATCTGCATTTTCAGCCTTCCAGCTCTTTTCGTTAAGGAGATATTGCAAAGCATTTGGAAAAAATGTCAACGCGGTTTTCTCTAAGGCGGAATGAGCTGGGGCCGATTTTTCAACGTTATCTTGTTCACACAATGCCTACAAGTCTAAATCTGCATTTTCAGCCTTCTAGCTCTTTTCGTTAAGGAGATATTGCAAAGCATTTGGAAAAAATGTCAACGCGGTTTTCTCTAAGGCGGAATAAGCTGGGGCCGATTTTTCAACGTTATCTTGTTCACACAATGCCTACAAGTCTAAATCTGCATTTTCAGCCTTCCAGCTCTTTTCGTTAAGGAGATATTGCAAGGCATTTGGAAAAAATGTCAACGCGGTTTTCTCTAAGGCGGAATAAGCTGGGGCCGATTTTTCAACGTTATCTTGTTCACACAATGCCTACAAGTCTAAATCTGCATTTTCAGCCTTCCAGCTCTTTTCGTTAAGGAGATATTGCAAAGCATTTGGAAAAAATGTCAACGCGGTTTTCTCTAAGGCGGAATAAGCTGGGGCCGATTTTTCAACGTTATCTTGTTCACACAATGCCTACAAGTCTAAATCTGCATTTTCAGCCTTCCAGCTCTTTTCGTTAAGGAGATATTGCAAAGCATTTGGAAAAAATGTCAACGCGGTTTTCTCTAAGGCGGAATGAGCTGGGGCCGATTTTTCAACGTTATCTTGTTCACACAATGCCTACAAGTCTAAATCTGCATTTTCAGCCTTCTAGCTCTTTTCGTTAAGGAGATATTGCAAAGCATTTGGAAAAAATGTCAACGCGGTTTTCTCTAAGGCGGAATAAGCTGGGGCCGATTTTTCAACGTTATCTTGTTCACACAATGCCTACAAGTCTAAATCTGCATTTTCAGCCTTCCAGCTCTTTTCGTTAAGGAGATATTGCAAAGCATTTGGAAAAAATGTCAACGCGGTTTTCTCTAAGGCGGAATGAGCTGGGGCCGATTTTTCAACGTTATCTTGTTCACACAATGCCTACAAGTCTAAATCTGCATTTTCAGCCTTCCAGCTCTTTTCGTTAAGGAGATATTGCAAAGCATTTGGAAAAAATGTCAACGCGGTTTTCTCTAAGGCGGAATAAGCTGGGGCCGATTTTTCAACGTTATCTTGTTCACACAATGCCTACAAGTCTAAATCTGCATTTTCAGCCTTCTAGCTCTTTTCGTTAAGGAGATATTGCAAAGCATTTGGAAAAAATGTCAACGCGGTTTTCTCTAAGGCGGAATGAGCTGGGGCCGATTTTTCAACGCTATCTTGTTCACACAATGCCTACAAGTCTAAATCTGCATTTTCAGCCTTCCAGCTCTTTTCGTTAAGGAGATATTGCAAGGCATTTGGAAAAAATGTCAACGCGGTTTTCTCTAAGGCGGAATAAGCTGGGGCCGATTTTTCAACGCTATCTTGTTCACACAATGCCTACAAGTCTAAATCTGCATTTTCAGCCTTCCAGCTCTTTTCGTTAAGGAGATATTGCAAGGCATTTGGAAAAAATGTCAACGCGGTTTTCTCTAAGGCGGAATAAGCTGGGGCCGATTTTTCAACGTTATCTTGTTCACACAATGCCTACAAGTCTAAATCTGCATTTTCAGCCTTCCAGCTCTTTTCGTTAAGGAGATATTGCAAAGCATTTGGAAAAAATGTCAACGCGGTTTTCTCTAAGGCGGAATAAGCTGGGGCCGATTTTTCAACGTTATCTTGTTCACACAATGCCTACAAGTCTAAATCTGCATTTTCAGCCTTCCAGCTCTTTTCGTTAAGGAGATATTGCAAAGCATTTGGAAAAAATGTCAACGCGGTTTTCTCTAAGGCGGAATGAGCTGGGGCCGATTTTTCAACGTTATCTTGTTCACACAATGCCTACAAGTCTAAATCTGCATTTTCAGCCTTCTAGCTCTTTTCGTTAAGGAGATATTGCAAAGCATTTGGAAAAAATGTCAACGCGGTTTTCTCTAAGGCGGAATAAGCTGGGGCCGATTTTTCAACGTTATCTTGTTCACACAATGCCTACAAGTCTAAATCTGCATTTTCAGCCTTCCAGCTCTTTTCGTTAAGGAGATATTGCAAGGCATTTGGAAAAAATGTCAACGCGGTTTTCTCTAAGGCGGAATAAGCTGGGGCCGATTTTTCAACGTTATCTTGTTCACACAATGCCTACAAGTCTAAATCTGCATTTTCAGCCTTCCAGCTCTTTTCGTTAAGGAGATATTGCAAAGCATTTGGAAAAAATGTCAACGCGGTTTTCTCTAAGGCGGAATGAGCTGGGGCCGATTTTTCAACGTTATCTTGTTCACACAATGCCTACAAGTCTAAATCTGCATTTTCAGCCTTCTAGCTCTTTTCGTTAAGGAGATATTGCAAAGCATTTGGAAAAAATGTCAACGCGGTTTTCTCTAAGGCGGAATAAGCTGGGGCCGATTTTTCAACGTTATCTTGTTCACACAATGCCTACAAGTCTAAATCTGCATTTTCAGCCTTCTAGCTCTTTTCGTTAAGGAGATATTGCAAAGCATTTGGAAAAAATGTCAACGCGGTTTTCTCTAAGGCGGAATGAGCTGGGGCCGATTTTTCAACGCTATCTTGTTCACACAATGCCTACAAGTCTAAATCTGCATTTTCAGCCTTCCAGCTCTTTTCGTTAAGGAGATATTGCAAGGCATTTGGAAAAAATGTCAACGCGGTTTTCTCTAAGGCGGAATAAGCTGGGGCCGATTTTTCAACGTTATCTTGTTCACACAATGCCTACAAGTCTAAATCTGCATTTTCAGCCTTCCAGCTCTTTTCGTTAAGGAGATATTGCAAGGCATTTGGAAAAAATGTCAACGCGGTTTTCTCTAAGGCGGAATAAGCTGGGGCCGATTTTTCAACGTTATCTTGTTCACACAATGCCTACAAGTCTAAATCTGCATTTTCAGCCTTCCAGCTCTTTTCGTTAAGGAGATATTGCAAAGCATTTGGAAAAAATGTCAACGCGGTTTTCTCTAAGGCGGAATAAGCTGGGGCCGATTTTTCAACGTTATCTTGTTCACACAATGCCTACAAGTCTAAATCTGCATTTTCAGCCTTCTAGCTCTTTTCGTTAAGGAGATATTGCAAAGCATTTGGAAAAAATGTCAACGCGGTTTTCTCTAAGGCGGAATAAGCTGGGGCCGATTTTTCAACGTTATCTTGTTCACACAATGCCTACAAGTCTAAATCTGCATTTTCAGCCTTCCAGCTCTTTTTCGTTAAGGAGATATTGCAAAGCATTTGGAAAAAATGTCAACGCGGTTTTCTCTAAGGCGGAATAAGCTGGGGCCGATTTTTCAACGTTATCTTGTTCACACAATGCCTACAAGTCTAAATCTGCATTTTCAGCCTTCCAGCTCTTTTCGTTAAGGAGATATTGCAAAGCATTTGGAAAAAATGTCAACGCGGTTTTCTCTAAGGCGGAATAAGCTGGGGCCGATTTTTCAACGTTATCTTGTTCACACAATGCCTACAAGTCTAAATCTGCATTTTCAGCCTTCTAGCTCTTTTCGTTAAGGAGATATTGCAAAGGCATTTGGAAAAAATGTCAACGCGGTTTTCTCTAAGGCGGAATAAGCTGGGGCCGATTTTTCAACGTTATCTTGTTCACACAATGCCTACAAGTCTAAATCTGCATTTTCAGCCTTCTAGCTCTTTTCTTTAAGGAGATATTGCAAAGCATTTGGAAAAAATGTCAACGCGGTTTTCTCTAAGGCGGAATAAGCTGGGGCCGATTTTTCAACGTTATCTTGTTCACACAATGCCTACAAGTCTAAATCTGCATTTTCAGCCTTCCAGCTCTTTTTCGTTAAGGAGATATTGCAAGGCATTTGGAAAAAATGTCAACGCGGTTTTCTCTAAGGCGGAATAAGCTGGGGCCGATTTTTCAACGTTATCTTGTTCACACAATGCCTACAAGTCTAAATCTGCATTTTCAGCCTTCCAGCTCTTTTCGTTAAGGAGATATTGCAAAGCATTTGGAAAAAATGTCAACGCGGTTTTCTCTAAGGCGGAATAAGCTGGGGCCGATTTTTCAACGTTATCTTGTTCACACAATGCCTACAAGTCTAAATCTGCATTTTCAGCCTTCCAGCTCTTTTCGTTAAGGAGATATTGCAAAGCATTTGGAAAAAATGTCAACGCGGTTTTCTCTAAGGCGGAATGAGCTGGGGCCGATTTTTCAACGTTATCTTGTTCACACAATGCCTACAAGTCTAAATCTGCATTTTCAGCCTTCTAGCTCTTTTCGTTAAGGAGATATTGCAAAGCATTTGGAAAAAATGTCAACGCGGTTTTCTCTAAGGCGGAATGAGCTGGGGCCGATTTTTCAACGCTATCTTGTTCACACAATGCCTACAAGTCTAAATCTGCATTTTCAGCCTTCCAGCTCTTTTCGTTAAGGAGATATTGCAAGGCATTTGGAAAAAATGTCAACGCGGTTTTCTCTAAGGCGGAATAAGCTGGGGCCGATTTTTCAACGTTATCTTGTTCACACAATGCCTACAAGTCTAAATCTGCATTTTCAGCCTTCTAGCTCTTTTCGTTAAGGAGATATTGCAAAGCATTTGGAAAAAATGTCAACGCGGTTTTCTCTAAGGCGGAATGAGCTGGGGCCGATTTTTCAACGCTATCTTGTTCACACAATGCCTACAAGTCTAAATCTGCATTTTCAGCCTTCCAGCTCTTTTCGTTAAGGAGATATTGCAAAGCATTTGGAAAAAATGTCAACGCGGTTTTCTCTAAGGCGGAATGAGCTGGGGCCGATTTTTCAACGTTATCTTGTTCACACAATGCCTACAAGTCTAAATCTGCATTTTCAGCCTTCTAGCTCTTTTCGTTAAGGAGATATTGCAAGGCATTTGGAAAAAATGTCAACGCGGTTTTCTCTAAGGCGGAATAAGCTGGGGCCGATTTTTCAACGCTATCTTGTTCACACAATGCCTACAAGTCTAAATCTGCATTTTCAGCCTTCTAGCTCTTTTCTTTAAGGAGATATTGCAAAGCATTTGGAAAAAATGTCAACGCGGTTTTCTCTAAGGCGGAATAAGCTGGGGCCGATTTTTCAACGTTATCTTGTTCACACAATGCCTACAAGTCTAAATCTGCATTTTCAGCCTTCCAGCTTTTTTCGTTAAGGAGATATTGCAAGGCATTTGGAAAAAATGTCAACGCGGTTTTCTCTAAGGCGGAATAAGCTGGGGCCGATTTTTCAACGTTATCTTGTTCACACAATGCCTACAAGTCTAAATCTGCATTTTCAGCCTTCCAGCTCTTTTCGTTAAGGAGATATTGCAAAGCATTTGGAAAAAATGTCAACGCGGTTTTCTCTAAGGCGGAATGAGCTGGGGCCGATTTTTCAACGTTATCTTGTTCACACAATGCCTACAAGTCTAAATCTGCATTTTCAGCCTTCTAGCTCTTTTCGTTAAGGAGATATTGCAAGGCATTTGGAAAAAATGTCAACGCGGTTTTCTCTAAGGCGGAATAAGCTGGGGCCGATTTTTCAACGCTATCTTGTTCACACAATGCCTACAAGTCTAAATCTGCATTTTCAGCCTTCTAGCTCTTTTCTTTAAGGAGATATTGCAAAGCATTTGGAAAAAATGTCAACGCGGTTTTCTCTAAGGCGGAATAAGCTGGGGCCGATTTTTCAACGTTATCTTGTTCACACAATGCCTACAAGTATAAATCTGCATTTTCAGCCTTCCAGCTTTTTTCGTTAAGGAGATATTGCAAGGCATTTGGAAAAAATGTCAACGCGGTTTTCTCTAAGGCGGAATAAGCTGGGGCCGATTTTTCAACGTTATCTTGTTCACACAATGCCTACAAGTCTAAATCTGCATTTTCAGCCTTCCAGCTCTTTTCGTTAAGGAGATTTTGCAAAGCATTTGGAAAAAATGTCAACGCGGTTTTCTCTAAGGCGGAATAAGCTGGGGCCGATTTTTCAACGTTATCTTGTTCACACAATGCCTACAAGTCTAAATCTGCATTTTCAGCCTTCCAGCTCTTTTCGTTAAGGAGATATTGCAAAGCATTTGGAAAAAATGTCAACGCGGTTTTCTCTAAGGCGGAATAAGCTGGGGCCGATTTTTCAACGTTATCTTGTTCACACAATGCCTACAAGTCTAAATCTGCATTTTCAGCCTTCTAGCTCTTTTCGTTAAGGAGATATTGCAAAGCATTTGGAAAAAATGTCAACGCGGTTTTCTCTAAGGCGGAATGAGCTGGGGCCGATTTTTCAACGCTATCTTGTTCACACAATGCCTACAAGTCTAAATCTGCATTTTCAGCCTTCCAGCTCTTTTCGTTAAGGAGATATTGCAAGGCATTTGGAAAAAATGTCAACGCGGTTTTCTCTAAGGCGGAATAAGCTGGGGCCGATTTTTCAACGTTATCTTGTTCACACAATGCCTACAAGTCTAAATCTGCATTTTCAGCCTTCTAGCTCTTTTCGTTAAGGAGATATTGCAAAGCATTTGGAAAAAATGTCAACGCGGTTTTCTCTAAGGCGGAATAAGCTGGGGCCGATTTTTCAACGTTATCTTGTTCACACAATGCCTACAAGTCTAAATCTGCATTTTCAGCCTTCTAGCTCTTTTCGTTAAGGAGATATTGCAAAGCATTTGGAAAAAATGTCAACGCGGTTTTCTCTAAGGCGGAATAAGCTGGGGCCGATTTTTCAACGTTATCTTGTTCACACAATGCCTACAAGTCTAAATCTGCATTTTCAGCCTTCCAGCTCTTTTCGTTAAGGAGATATTGCAAAGCATTTGGAAAAAATGTCAACGCGGTTTTCTCTAAGGCGGAATGAGCTGGGGCCGATTTTTAAACGTTATCTTGTTCACTCAATGCCTACAAGTCTAAATCTGCATTTTCAGCCTTCTAGCTCTTTTCGTTAAGGAGATATTGCAAGGCATTTGGAAAAAATGTCAACGCGGTTTTCTCTAAGGCGGAATAAGCTGGGGCCGATTTTTCAACGCTATCTTGTTCACACAATGCCTACAAGTCTAAATCTGCATTTTCAGCCTTCTAGCTCTTTTCTTTAAGGAGATATTGCAAAGCATTTGGAAAAAATGTCAACGCGGTTTTCTCTAAGGCGGAATAAGCTGGGGCCGATTTTTCAACGTTATCTTGTTCACACAATGCCTACAAGTCTAAATCTGCATTTTCAGCCTTCCAGCTTTTTTCGTTAAGGAGATATTGCAAGGCATTTGGAAAAAATGTCAACGCGGTTTTCTCTAAGGCGGAATAAGCTGGGGCCGATTTTTCAACGTTATCTTGTTCACACAATGCCTACAAGTCTAAATCTGCATTTTCAGCCTTCCAGCTCTTTTCGTTAAGGAGATATTGCAAAGCATTTGGAAAAAATGTCAACGCGGTTTTCTCTAAGGCGGAATAAGCTGGGGCCGATTTTTCAACGTTATCTTGTTCACACAATGCCTACAAGTCTAAATCTGCATTTTCAGCCTTCCAGCTCTTTTCGTTAAGGAGATATTGCAAAGCATTTGGAAAAAATGTCAACGCGGTTTTCTCTAAGGCGGAATGAGCTGGGGCCGATTTTTCAACGTTATCTTGTTCACACAATGCCTACAAGTCTAAATCTGCATTTTCAGCCTTCTAGCTCTTTTCGTTAAGGAGATATTGCAAAGCATTTGGAAAAAATGTCAACGCGGTTTTCTCTAAGGCGGAATGAGCTGGGGCCGATTTTTCAACGCTATCTTGTTCACACAATGCCTACAAGTCTAAATCTGCATTTTCAGCCTTCCAGCTCTTTTCGTTAAGGAGATATTGCAAGGCATTTGGAAAAAATGTCAACGCGGTTTTCTCTAAGGCGGAATAAGCTGGGGCCGATTTTTCAACGTTATCTTGTTCACACAATGCCTACAAGTCTAAATCTGCATTTTCAGCCTTCTAGCTCTTTTCGTTAAGGAGATATTGCAAAGCATTTGGAAAAAATGTCAACGCGGTTTTCTCTAAGGCGGAATGAGCTGGGGCCGATTTTTCAACGCTATCTTGTTCACACAATGCCTACAAGTCTAAATCTGCATTTTCAGCCTTCCAGCTCTTTTCGTTAAGGAGATATTGCAAAGCATTTGGAAAAAATGTCAACGCGGTTTTCTCTAAGGCGGAATGAGCTGGGGCCGATTTTTCAACGTTATCTTGTTCACACAATGCCTACAAGTCTAAATCTGCATTTTCAGCCTTCTAGCTCTTTTCGTTAAGGAGATATTGCAAGGCATTTGGAAAAAATGTCAACGCGGTTTTCTCTAAGGCGGAATAAGCTGGGGCCGATTTTTCAACGCTATCTTGTTCACACAATGCCTACAAGTCTAAATCTGCATTTTCAGCCTTCTAGCTCTTTTCTTTAAGGAGATATTGCAAAGCATTTGGAAAAAATGTCAACGCGGTTTTCTCTAAGGCGGAATAAGCTGGGGCCGATTTTTCAACGTTATCTTGTTCACACAATGCCTACAAGTCTAAATCTGCATTTTCAGCCTTCCAGCTTTTTTCGTTAAGGAGATATTGCAAGGCATTTGGAAAAAATGTCAACGCGGTTTTCTCTAAGGCGGAATAAGCTGGGGCCGATTTTTCAACGTTATCTTGTTCACACAATGCCTACAAGTCTAAATCTGCATTTTCAGCCTTCCAGCTCTTTTCGTTAAGGAGATTTTGCAAAGCATTTGGAAAAAATGTCAACGCGGTTTTCTCTAAGGCGGAATGAGCTGGGGCCGATTTTTCAACGTTATCTTGTTCACACAATGCCTACAAGTCTAAATCTGCATTTTCAGCCTTCTAGCTCTTTTCGTTAAGGAGATATTGCAAGGCATTTGGAAAAAATGTCAACGCGGTTTTCTCTAAGGCGGAATAAGCTGGGGCCGATTTTTCAACGCTATCTTGTTCACACAATGCCTACAAGTCTAAATCTGCATTTTCAGCCTTCTAGCTCTTTTCTTTAAGGAGATATTGCAAAGCATTTGGAAAAAATGTCAACGCGGTTTTCTCTAAGGCGGAATAAGCTGGGGCCGATTTTTCAACGTTATCTTGTTCACACAATGCCTACAAGTATAAATCTGCATTTTCAGCCTTCCAGCTTTTTTCGTTAAGGAGATATTGCAAGGCATTTGGAAAAAATGTCAACGCGGTTTTCTCTAAGGCGGAATAAGCTGGGGCCGATTTTTCAACGTTATCTTGTTCACACAATGCCTACAAGTCTAAATCTGCATTTTCAGCCTTCCAGCTCTTTTCGTTAAGGAGATTTTGCAAAGCATTTGGAAAAAATGTCAACGCGGTTTTCTCTAAGGCGGAATAAGCTGGGGCCGATTTTTCAACGTTATCTTGTTCACACAATGCCTACAAGTCTAAATCTGCATTTTCAGCCTTCCAGCTCTTTTCGTTAAGGAGATATTGCAAAGCATTTGGAAAAAATGTCAACGCGGTTTTCTCTAAGGCGGAATAAGCTGGGGCCGATTTTTCAACGTTATCTTGTTCACACAATGCCTACAAGTCTAAATCTGCATTTTCAGCCTTCTAGCTCTTTTCGTTAAGGAGATATTGCAAAGCATTTGGAAAAAATGTCAACGCGGTTTTCTCTAAGGCGGAATGAGCTGGGGCCGATTTTTCAACGCTATCTTGTTCACACAATGCCTACAAGTCTAAATCTGCATTTTCAGCCTTCCAGCTCTTTTCGTTAAGGAGATATTGCAAGGCATTTGGAAAAAATGTCAACGCGGTTTTCTCTAAGGCGGAATAAGCTGGGGCCGATTTTTCAACGCTATCTTGTTCACACAATGCCTACAAGTCTAAATCTGCATTTTCAGCCTTCCAGCTCTTTTCGTTAAGGAGATATTGCAAGGCATTTGGAAAAAATGTCAACGCGGTTTTCTCTAAGGCGGAATAAGCTGGGGCCGATTTTTCAACGTTATCTTGTTCACACAATGCCTAGAAGTCTAAATCTGCATTTTCAGCCTTCCAGCTCTTTTCGTTAAGGAGATATTGCAAAGCATTTGGAAAAAATGTCAACGCGGTTTTCTCTAAGGCGGAATGAGCTGGGGCCGATTTTTCAACGTTATCTTGTTCACACAATGCCTACAAGTCTAAATCTGCATTTTCAGCCTTCTAGCTCTTTTCGTTAAGGAGATATTGCAAAGCATTTGGAAAAAATGTCAACGCGGTTTTCTCTAAGGCGGAATAAGCTGGGGCCGATTTTTCAACGTTATCTTGTTCACACAATGCCTACAAGTCTAAATCTGCATTTTCAGCCTTCTAGCGCTTTTCGTTAAGGAGATATTGCAAAGCATTTGGAAAAAATGTCAACGCGGTTTTCTCTAAGGCGGAATAAGCTGGGGCCGATTTTTCAACGTTATCTTGTTCACACAATGCCTACAAGTCTAAATCTGCATTTTAAGCCTTCCAGCTCTTTTCGTTAAGGAGATATTGCATGGCATTTGGAAAAAATGTCAACGCGGTTTTCTCTAAGGCGGAATAAGCTGGGGCCGATTTTTCAACGTTATCTTGTTCACACAATGCCTACAAGTCTAAATCTGCATTTTCAGCCTTCCAGCTCTTTTCGTTAAGGAGATATTGCAAAGCATTTGGAAAAAATGTCAACGCGGTTTTCTCTAAGGCGGAATGAGCTGGGGCCGATTTTTCAACGTTATCTTGTTCACACAATGCCTACAAGTCTAAATCTGCATTTTCAGCCTTCTAGCTCTTTTCGTTAAGGAGATATTGCAAGGCATTTGGAAAAAATGTCAACGCGGTTTTCTCTAAGGCGGAATAAGCTGGGGCCGATTTTTCAACGCTATCTTGTTCATACAATGCCTACAAGTCTAAATCTGCATTTTCAGCCTTCTAGCTCTTTTCTTTAAGGAGATATTGCAAAGCATTTGGAAAAAATGTCAACGCGGTTTTCTCTAAGGCGGAATAAGCTGGGGCCGATTTTTCAACGTTATCTTGTTCACACAATGCCTACAAGTCTAAATCTGCATTTTCAGCCTTCCAGCTTTTTTCGTTAAGGAGATATTGCAAGGCATTTGGAAAAAATGTCAACGCGGTTTTCTCTAAGGCGGAATAAGCTGGGGCCGATTTTTCAACGTTATCTTGTTCACACAATGCCTACAAGTCTAAATCTGCATTTTCAGCCTTCCAGCTCTTTTCGTTAAGGAGATATTGCAAAGCATTTGGAAAAAATGTCAACGCGGTTTTCTCTAAGGCGGAATAAGCTGGGGCCGATTTTTCAACGTTATCTTGTTCACACAATGCCTACAAGTCTAAATCTGCATTTTCAGCCTTCCAGCTCTTTTCGTTAAGGAGATATTGCAAAGCATTTGGAAAAAATGTCAACGCGGTTTTCTCTAAGGCGGAATGAGCTGGGGCCGATTTTTCAACGTTATCTTGTTCACACAATGCCTACAAGTCTAAATCTGCATTTTCAGCCTTCTAGCTCTTTTCGTTAAGGAGATATTGCAAAGCATTTGGAAAAAATGTCAATGCGGTTTTCTCTAAGGCGGAATGAGCTGGGGCCGATTTTTCAACGCTATCTTGTTCACACAATGCCTACAAGTCTAAATCTGCATTTTCAGCCTTCCAGCTCTTTTCGTTAAGGAGATATTGCAAGGCATTTGGAAAAAATGTCAACGCGGTTTTCTCTAAGGCGGAATAAGCTGGGGCCGATTTTTCAACGCTATCTTGTTCACACAATGCCTACAAGTCTAAATCTGCATTTTCAGCCTTCCAGCTCTTTTCGTTAAGGAGATATTGCAAGGCATTTGGAAAAAATGTCAACGCGGTTTTCTCTAAGGCGGAATAAGCTGGGGCCGATTTTTCAACGTTATCTTGTTCACACAATGCCTACAAGTCTAAATCTGCATTTTTAGCCTTCCAGCTCTTTTCGTTAAGGAGATATTGCAAAGCATTTGGAAAAAATGTCAACGCGGTTTTCTCTAAGGCGGAATAAGCTGGGGCCGATTTTTCAACGTTATCTTGTTCACGCAATGCCTACAAGTCTAAATCTGCATTTTCAGCCTTCCAGCTCTTTTCGTTAAGGAGATATTGCAAAGCATTTGGAAAAAATGTCAACGCGGTTTTCTCTAAGGCGGAATAAGCTGGGGCCGATTTTTCAACGTTATCTTGTTCACACAATGCCTACAAGTCTAAATCTGCATTTTCAGCCTTCTAGCTCTTTTCGTTAAGGAGATATTGCAAAGCATTTGGAAAAAATGTCAACGCGGTTTTCTCTAAGGCGGAATGAGCTGGGGCCGATTTTTCAACGCTATCTTGTTCACACAATGCCTACAAGTCTAAATCTGCATTTTCAGCCTTCCAGCTCTTTTCGTTAAGGAGATATTGCAAGGCATTTGGAAAAAATGTCAACGCGGTTTTCTCTAAGGCGGAATAAGCTGGGGCCGATTTTTCAACGTTATCTTGTTCACACAATGCCTACAAGTCTAAATCTGCATTTTCAGCCTTCCAGCTCTTTTCGTTAAGGAGATATTGCAAAGCATTTGGAAAAAATGTCAACGCGGTTTTCTCTAAGGCGGAATGAGCTGGGGCCGATTTTTCAACGTTATCTTGTTCACACAATGCCTACAAGTCTAAATCTGCATTTTCAGCCTTCTAGCTCTTTTCGTTAAGGAGATATTGCAAGGCATTTGGAAAAAATGTCAACGCGGTTTTCTCTAAGGCGGAATAAGCTGGGGCCGATTTTTCAACGCTATCTTGTTCACACAATGCCTACAAGTCTAAATCTGCATTTTCAGCCTTCTAGCTCTTTTCGTTAAGGAGATATTGCAAAGCATTTGGAAAAAATGTCAACGCGGTTTTCTCTAAGGCGGAATAAGCTGGGGCCGATTTTTCAACGTTATCTTGTTCACACAATGCCTACAAGTCTAAATCTGCATTTTCAGCCTTCTAGCGCTTTTCGTTAAGGAGATATTGCAAAGCATTTGGAAAAAATGTCAACGCGGTTTTCTCTAAGGCGGAATAAGCTGGGGCCGATTTTTCAACGTTATCTTGTTCACACAATGCCTACAAGTCTAAATCTACATTTTAAGCCTTCCAGCTCTTTTCGTTAAGGAGATATTGCATGGCATTTGGAAAAAATGTCAACGCGGTTTTCTCTAAGGCGGAATAAGCTGGGGCCGATTTTTCAACGTTATCTTGTTCACACAATGCCTACAAGTCTAAATCTGCATTTTTAGCCTTCCAGCTCTTTTCGTTAAGGAGATATTGCAAAGCATTTGGAAAAAATGTCAACGCGGTTTTCTCTAAGGCGGAATAAGCTGGGGCCGATTTTTCAACGTTATCTTGTTCACACAATGCCTACAAGTCTAAATCTGCATTTTCAGCCTTCCAGCTCTTTTCGTTAAGGAGATATTGCAAAGCATTTGGAAAAAATGTCAACGCGGTTTTCTCTAAGGCGGAATAAGCTGGGGCCGATTTTTCAACGTTATCTTGTTCACACAATGCCTACAAGTCTAAATCTGCATTTTCAGCCTTCTAGCTCTTTTCGTTAAGGAGATATTGCAAAGCATTTGGAAAAAATGTCAACGCGGTTTTCTCTAAGGCGGAATGAGCTGGGGCCGATTTTTCAACGCTATCTTGTTCACACAATGCCTACAAGTCTAAATCTGCATTTTCAGCCTTCCAGCTCTTTTCGTTAAGGAGATATTGCAAGGCATTTGGAAAAAATGTCAACGCGGTTTTCTCTAAGGCGGAATAAGCTGGGGCCGATTTTTCAACGTTATCTTGTTCACACAATGCCTACAAGTCTAAATCTGCATTTTCAGCCTTCCAGCTCTTTTCGTTAAGGAGATATTGCAAAGCATTTGGAAAAAATGTCAACGCGGTTTTCTCTAAGGCGGAATGAGCTGGGGCCGATTTTTCAACGTTATCTTGTTCACACAATGCCTACAAGTCTAAATCTGCATTTTCAGCCTTCTAGCTTTTTTCGTTAAGGAGATATTGCAAGGCATTTGGAAAAAATGTCAACGCGGTTTTCTCTAAGGCGGAATGAGCTGGGGCCGATTTTTCAACGCTATCTTGTTCACACAATGCCTACAAGTCTAAATCTGCATTTTCAGCCTTCCAGCTCTTTTCGTTAAGGAGATATTGCAAGGCATTTGGAAAAAATGTCAACGCGGTTTTCTCTAAGGCGGAATAAGCTGGGGCCGATTTTTCAACGTTATCTTGTTCACACAATGCCTACAAGTCTAAATCTGCATTTTCAGCCTTCCAGCTCTTTTCGTTAAGGAGATATTGCAAAGCATTTGGAAAAAATGTCAACGCGGTTTTCTCTAAGGCGGAATGAGCTGGGGCCGATTTTTCAACGTTATCTTGTTCACACAATGCCTACAAGTCTAAATCTGCATTTTCAGCCTTCTAGCTCTTTTCGTTAAGGAGATATTGCAAAGCATTTGGAAAAAATGTCAACGCGGTTTTCTCTAAGGCGGAATAAGCTGGGGCCGATTTTTCAACGTTATCTTGTTCACACAATGCCTACAAGTCTAAATCTGCATTTTTAGCCTTCCAGCTCTTTTCGTTAAGGAGATATTGCAAAGCATTTGGAAAAAATGTCAACGCGGTTTTCTCTAAGGCGGAATAAGCTGGGGCCGATTTTTCAACGTTATCTTGTTCACACAATGCCTACAAGTCTAAATCTGCATTTTCAGCCTTCCAGCTCTTTTCGTTAAGGAGATATTGCAAAGCATTTGGAAAAAATGTCAACGCGGTTTTCTCTAAGGCGGAATAAGCTGGGGCCGATTTTTCAACGTTATCTTGTTCACACAATGCCTACAAGTCTAAATCTGCATTTTCAGCCTTCTAGCTCTTTTCGTTAAGGAGATATTGCAAAGCATTTGGAAAAAATGTCAACGCGGTTTTCTCTAAGGCGGAATGAGCTGGGGCCGATTTTTCAACGCTATCTTGTTCACACAATGCCTACAAGTCTAAATCTGCATTTTCAGCCTTCCAGCTCTTTTCGTTAAGGAGATATTGCAAGGCATTTGGAAAAAATGTCAACGCGGTTTTCTCTAAGGCGGAATAAGCTGGGGCCGATTTTTCAACGTTATCTTGTTCACACAATGCCTACAAGTCTAAATCTGCATTTTCAGCCTTCCAGCTCTTTTCGTTAAGGAGATATTGCAAAGCATTTGGAAAAAATGTCAACGCGGTTTTCTCTAAGGCGGAATGAGCTGGGGCCGATTTTTCAACGTTATCTTGTTCACACAATGCCTACAAGTCTAAATCTGCATTTTCAGCCTTCTAGCTTTTTTCGTTAAGGAGATATTGCAAGGCATTTGGAAAAAATGTCAACGCGGTTTTCTCTAAGGCGGAATGAGCTGGGGCCGATTTTTCAACGCTATCTTGTTCACACAATGCCTACAAGTCTAAATCTGCATTTTCAGCCTTCCAGCTCTTTTCGTTAAGGAGATATTGCAAGGCATTTGGAAAAAATGTCAACGCGGTTTTCTCTAAGGCGGAATAAGCTGGGGCCGATTTTTCAACGTTATCTTGTTCACACAATGCCTACAAGTCTAAATCTGCATTTTCAGCCTTCCAGCTCTTTTCGTTAAGGAGATATTGCAAAGCATTTGGAAAAAATGTCAACGCGGTTTTCTCTAAGGCGGAATGAGCTGGGGCCGATTTTTCAACGTTATCTTGTTCACACAATGCCTACAAGTCTAAATCTGCATTTTCAGCCTTCTAGCTCTTTTCGTTAAGGAGATATTGCAAAGCATTTGGAAAAAATGTCAACGCGGTTTTCTCTAAGGCGGAATAAGCTGGGGCCGATTTTTCAACGTTATCTTGTTCACACAATGCCTACAAGTCTAAATCTGCATTTTCAGCCTTCCAGCTCTTTTCGTTAAGGAGATATTGCAAAGCATTTGGAAAAAATGTCAACGCGGTTTTCTCTAAGGCGGAATGAGCTGGGGCCGATTTTTCAACGTTATCTTGTTCACACAATGCCTACAAGTCTAAATCTGCATTTTCAGCCTTCTAGCTCTTTTCGTTAAGGAGATATTGCAAAGCATTTGGAAAAAATGTCAACGCGGTTTTCTCTAAGGCGGAATAAGCTGGGGCCGATTTTTCAACGTTATCTTGTTCACACAATGCCTACAAGTCTAAATCTGCATTTTCAGCCTTCCAGCTCTTTTCGTTAAGGAGATATTGCAAAGCATTTGGAAAAAATGTCAACGCGGTTTTCTCTAAGGCGGAATGAGCTGGGGCCGATTTTTCAACGTTATCTTGTTCACACAATGCCTACAAGTCTAAATCTGCATTTTCAGCCTTCTAGCTCTTTTCGTTAAGGAGATATTGCAAGGCATTTGGAAAAAATGTCAACGCGGTTTTCTCTAAGGCGGAATAAGCTGGGGCCGATTTTTCAACGCTATCTTGTTCACACAATGCCTACAAGTCTAAATCTGCATTTTCAGCCTTCTAGCTCTTTTCTTTAAGGAGATATTGCAAAGCATTTGGAAAAAATGTCAACGCGGTTTTCTCTAAGGCGGAATAAGCTGGGGCCGATTTTTCAACGTTATCTTGTTCACACAATGCCTACAAGTCTAAATCTGCATTTTCAGCCTTCCAGCTTTTTTCGTTAAGGAGATATTGCAAGGCATTTGGAAAAAATGTCAACGCGGTTTTCTCTAAGGCGGAATAAGCTGGGGCCGATTTTTCAACGTTATCTTGTTCACACAATGCCTACAAGTCTAAATCTGCATTTTCAGCCTTCCAGCTCTTTTCGTTAAGGAGATATTGCAAAGCATTTGGAAAAAATGTCAACGCGGTTTTCTCTAAGGCGGAATAAGCTGGGGCCGATTTTTCAACGTTATCTTGTTCACACAATGCCTACAAGTCTAAATCTGCATTTTCAGCCTTCCAGCTCTTTTCGTTAAGGAGATATTGCAAAGCATTTGGAAAAAATGTCAACGCGGTTTTCTCTAAGGCGGAATAAGCTGGGGCCGATTTTTCAACGTTATCTTGTTCACACAATGCCTACAAGTCTAAATCTGCATTTTCAGCCTTCTAGCTCTTTTCGTTAAGGAGATATTGCAAAGCATTTGGAAAAAATGTCAACGCGGTTTTCTCTAAGGCGGAATGAGCTGGGGCCGATTTTTCAACGCTATCTTGTTCACACAATGCCTACAAGTCTAAATCTGCATTTTCAGCCTTCCAGCTCTTTTCGTTAAGGAGATATTGCAAGGCATTTGGAAAAAATGTCAACGCGGTTTTCTCTAAGGCGGAATAAGCTGGGGCCGATTTTTCAACGTTATCTTGTTCACACAATGCCTACAAGTCTAAATCTGCATTTTCAGCCTTCCAGCTCTTTTCGTTAAGGAGATATTGCAAAGCATTTGGAAAAAATGTCAACGCAGTTTTCTCTAAGGCGGAATGAGCTGGGGCCGATTTTTCAACGTTATCTTGTTCACACAATGCCTACAAGTCTAAATCTGCATTTTCAGCCTTCTAGCTTTTTTCGTTAAGGAGATATTGCAAGGCATTTGGAAAAAATGTCAACGCGGTTTTCTCTAAGGCGGAATGAGCTGGGGCCGATTTTTCAACGCTATCTTGTTCACACAATGCCTACAAGTCTAAATCTGCATTTTCAGCCTTCCAGCTCTTTTCATTAAGGAGATATTGCAAGGCATTTGGAAAAAATGTCAACGCGGTTTTCTCTAAGGCGGAATAAGCTGGGGCCGATTTTTCAACGTTATCTTGTTCACACAATGCCTACAAGTCTAAATCTGCATTTTCAGCCTTCCAGCTCTTTTCGTTAAGGAGATATTGCAAAGCATTTGGAAAAAATGTCATCGCGGTTTTCTCTAAGGCGGAATGAGCTGGGGCCGATTTTTCAACGTTATCTTGTTCACACAATGCCTACAAGTCTAAATCTGCATTTTCAGCCTTCTAGCTCTTTTCGTTAAGGAGATATTGCAAAGCATTTGGAAAAAATGTCAACGCGGTTTTCTCTAAGGCGGAATAAGCTGGGGCCGATTTTTCAACGTTATCTTGTTCACACAATGCCTACAAGTCTAAATCTGCATTTTCAGCCTTCCAGCTCTTTTCGTTAAGGAGATATTGCAAAGCATTTGGAAAAAATGTCAACGCGGTTTTCTCTAAGGCGGAATGAGCTGGGGCCGATTTTTCAACGTTATCTTGTTCACACAATGCCTACAAGTCTAAATCTGCATTTTCAGCCTTCTAGCTCTTTTCGTTAAGGAGATATTGCAAGGCATTTGGAAAAAATGTCAACGCGGTTTTCTCTAAGGCGGAATAAGCTGGGGCCGATTTTTCAACGCTATCTTGTTCACACAATGCCTACAAGTCTAAATCTGCATTTTCAGCCTTCTAGCTCTTTTCTTTAAGGAGATATTGCAAAGCATTTGGAAAAAATGTCAACGCGGTTTTCTCTAAGGCGGAATAAGCTGGGGCCGATTTTTCAACGTTATCTTGTTCACACAATGCCTACAAGTCTAAATCTGCATTTTCAGCCTTCCAGCTTTTTTCGTTAAGGAGATATTGCAAGGCATTTGGAAAAAATGTCAACGCGGTTTTCTCTAAGGCGGAATAAGCTGGGGCCGATTTTTCAACGTTATCTTGTTCACACAATGCCTACAAGTCTAAATCTGCATTTTCAGCCTTCCAGCTCTTTTCGTTAAGGAGATATTGCAAAGCATTTGGAAAAAATGTCAACGCGGTTTTCTCTAAGGCGGAATGAGCTGGGGCCGATTTTTCAACGTTATCTTGTTCACACAATGCCTACAAGTCTAAATCTGCATTTTCAGCCTTCTAGCTCTTTTCGTTAAGGAGATATTGCAAGGCATTTGGAAAAAATGTCAACGCGGTTTTCTCTAAGGCGGAATAAGCTGGGGCCGATTTTTCAACGCTATCTTGTTCACACAATGCCTACAAGTCTAAATCTGCATTTTCAGCCTTCTAGCTCTTTTCTTTAAGGAGATATTGCAAAGCATTTGGAAAAAATGTCAACGCGGTTTTCTCTAAGGCGGAATAAGCTGGGGCCGATTTTTCAACGTTATCTTGTTCACACAATGCCTACAAGTCTAAATCTGCATTTTCAGCCTTCCAGCTTTTTTCGTTAAGGAGATATTGCAAGGCATTTGGAAAAAATGTCAACGCGGTTTTCTCTAAGGCGGAATAAGCTGGGGCCGATTTTTCAACGTTATCTTGTTCACACAATGCCTACAAGTCTAAATCTGCATTTTCAGCCTTCCAGCTCTTTTCGTTAAGGAGATATTGCAAAGCATTTGGAAAAAATGTCAACGCGGTTTTCTCTAAGGCGGAATAAGCTGGGGCCGATTTTTCAACGTTATCTTGTTCACACAATGCCTACAAGTCTAAATCTGCATTTTCAGCCTTCCAGCTCTTTTCGTTAAGGAGATATTGCAAAGCATTTGGAAAAAATGTCAACGCGGTTTTCTCTAAGGCGGAATAAGCTGGGGCCGATTTTTCAACGTTATCTTGTTCACACAATGCCTATAAGTCTAAATCTGCATTTTCAGCCTTCTAGCTCTTTTCGTTAAGGAGATATTGCAAAGCATTTGGAAAAAATGTCAACGCGGTTTTCTCTAAGGCGGAATGAGCTGAGGCCGATTTTTCAACGCTATCTTGTTCACACAATGCCTACAAGTCTAAATCTGCATTTTCAGCCTTCCAGCTCTTTTCGTTAAGGAGATATTGCAAGGCATTTGGAAAAAATGTCAACGCGGTTTTCTCTAAGGCGGAATAAGCTGGGGCCGATTTTTCAACGCTATCTTGTTCACACAATGCCTACAAGTCTAAATCTGCATTTTCAGCCTTCTAGCTCTTTTCTTTAAGGAGATATTGCAAAGCATTTGGAAAAAATGTCAACGCGGTTTTCTCTAAGGCGGAATAAGCTGGGGCCGATTTTTCAACGTTATCTTGTTCACACAATGCCTACAAGTCTAAATCTGCATTTTCAGCCTTCCAGCTTTTTTCGTTAAGGAGATATTGCAAGGCATTTGGAAAAAATGTCAACGCGGTTTTCTCTAAGGCGGAATAAGCTGGGGCCGATTTTTCAACGTTATCTTGTTCACACAATGCCTACAAGTCTAAATCTGCATTTTCAGCCTTCCAGCTCTTTTCGTTAAGGAGATATTGCAAAGCATTTGGAAAAAATGTCAACGCGGTTTTCTCTAAGGCGGAATAAGCTGGGGCCGATTTTTCAACGTTATCTTGTTCACACAATGCCTACAAGTCTAAATCTGCATTTTCAGCCTTCCAGCTCTTTTCGTTAAGGAGATATTGCAAAGCATTTGGAAAAAATGTCAACGCGGTTTTCTCTAAGGCGGAATAAGCTGGGGCCGATTTTTCAACGTTATCTTGTTCACACAATGCCTATAAGTCTAAATCTGCATTTTCAGCCTTCTAGCTCTTTTCGTTAAGGAGATATTGCAAAGCATTTGGAAAAAATGTCAACGCGGTTTTCTCTAAGGCGGAATGAGCTGGGGCCGATTTTTCAACGCTATCTTGTTCACACAATGCCTACAAGTCTAAATCTGCATTTTCAGCCTTCCAGCTCTTTTCGTTAAGGAGATATTGCAAGGCATTTGGAAAAAATGTCAACGCGGTTTTCTCTAAGGCGGAATAAGCTGGGGCCGATTTTTCAACGTTATCTTGTTCACACAATGCCTACAAGTCTAAATCTGCATTTTCAGCCTTCCAGCTCTTTTCGTTAAGGAGATATTGCAAAGCATTTGGAAAAAATGTCAACGCGGTTTTCTCTAAGGCGGAATGAGCTGGGGCCGATTTTTCAACGTTATCTTGTTCACACAATGCCTACAAGTCTAAATCTGCATTTTCAGCCTTCTAGCTTTTTTCGTTAAGGAGATATTGCAAGGCATTTGGAAAAAATGTCAACGCGGTTTTCTCTAAGGCGGAATGAGCTGGGGCCGATTTTTCAACGCTATCTTGTTCACACAATGCCTACAAGTCTAAATCTGCATTTTCAGCCTTCCAGCTCTTTTCGTTAAGGAGATATTGCAAGGCATTTGGAAAAAATGTCAACGCGGTTTTCTCTAAGGCGGAATAAGCTGGGGCCGATTTTTCAACGTTATCTTGTTCACACAATGCCTACAAGTCTAAATCTGCATTTTCAGCCTTCCAGCTCTTTTCGTTAAGGAGATATTGCAAAGCATTTGGAAAAAATGTCAACGCGGTTTTCTCTAAGGCGGAATGAGCTGGGGCCGATTTTTCAACGTTATCTTGTTCACACAATGCCTACAAGTCTAAATCTGCATTTTCAGCCTTCTAGCTCTTTTCGTTAAGGAGATATTGCAAAGCATTTGGAAAAAATGTCAACGCGGTTTTCTCTAAGGCGGAATAAGCTGGGGCCGATTTTTCAACGTTATCTTGTTCACACAATGCCTACAAGTCTAAATCTGCATTTTCAGCCTTCCAGCTCTTTTCGTTAAGGAGATATTGCAAAGCATTTGGAAAAAATGTCAACGCGGTTTTCTCTAAGGCGGAATGAGCTGGGGCCGATTTTTCAACGTTATCTTGTTCACACAATGCCTACAAGTCTAAATCTGCATTTTCAGCCTTCTAGCTCTTTTCGTTAAGGAGATATTGCAAAGCATTTGGAAAAAATGTCAACGCGGTTTTCTCTAAGGCGGAATAAGCTGGGGCCGATTTTTCAACGTTATCTTGTTCACACAATGCCTACAAGTCTAAATCTGCATTTTCAGCCTTCTAGCTCTTTTCGTTAAGGAGATATTGCAAAGCATTTGGAAAAAATGTCAACGCGGTTTTCTCTAAGGCGGAATAAGCTGGGGCCGATTTTTCAACGTTATCTTGTTCACACAATGCCTACAAGTCTAAATCTGCATTTTCAGCCTTCCAGCTCTTTTCGTTAAGGAGATATTGCAAAGCATTTGGAAAAAATGTCAACGCGGTTTTCTCTAAGGCGGAATGAGCTGGGGCCGATTTTTCAACGTTATCTTGTTCACACAATGCCTACAAGTCTAAATCTGCATTTTCAGCCTTCTAGCTCTTTTCGTTAAGGAGATATTGCAAGGCATTTGGAAAAAATGTCAACGCGGTTTTCTCTAAGGCGGAATAAGCTGGGGCCGATTTTTCAACGCTATCTTGTTCACACAATGCCTACAAGTCTAAATCTGCATTTTCAGCCTTCTAGCTCTTTTCTTTAAGGAGATATTGCAAAGCATTTGGAAAAAATGTCAACGCGGTTTTCTCTAAGGCGGAATAAGCTGGGGCCGATTTTTCAACGTTATCTTGTTCACACAATGCCTACAAGTCTAAATCTGCATTTTCAGCCTTCCAGCTTTTTTCGTTAAGGAGATATTGCAAGGCATTTGGAAAAAATGTCAACGCGGTTTTCTCTAAGGCGGAATAAGCTGGGGCCGATTTTTCAACGTTATCTTGTTCACACAATGCCTACAAGTCTAAATCTGCATTTTCAGCCTTCCAGCTCTTTTCGTTAAGGAGATATTGCAAAGCATTTGGAAAAAATGTCAACGCGGTTTTCTCTAAGGCGGAATAAGCTGGGGCCGATTTTTCAACGTTATCTTGTTCACACAATGCCTACAAGTCTAAATCTGCATTTTCAGCCTTCCAGCTCTTTTCGTTAAGGAGATATTGCAAAGCATTTGGAAAAAATGTCAACGCGGTTTTCTCTAAGGCGGAATGAGCTGGGGCCGATTTTTCAACGTTATCTTGTTCACACAATGCCTACAAGTCTAAATCTGCATTTTCAGCCTTCTAGCTCTTTTCGTTAAGGAGATATTGCAAAGCATTTGGAAAAAATGTCAATGCGGTTTTCTCTAAGGCGGAATGAGCTGGGGCCGATTTTTCAACGCTATCTTGTTCACACAATGCCTACAAGTCTAAATCTGCATTTTCAGCCTTCCAGCTCTTTTCGTTAAGGAGATATTGCAAGGCATTTGGAAAAAATGTCAACGCGGTTTTCTCTAAGGCGGAATAAGCTGGGGCCGATTTTTCAACGCTATCTTGTTCACACAATGCCTACAAGTCTAAATCTGCATTTTCAGCCTTCCAGCTCTTTTCGTTAAGGAGATATTGCAAGGCATTTGGAAAAAATGTCAACGCGGTTTTCTCTAAGGCGGAATAAGCTGGGGCCGATTTTTCAACGTTATCTTGTTCACACAATGCCTACAAGTCTAAATCTGCATTTTTAGCCTTCCAGCTCTTTTCGTTAAGGAGATATTGCAAAGCATTTGGAAAAAATGTCAACGCGGTTTTCTCTAAGGCGGAATAAGCTGGGGCCGATTTTTCAACGTTATCTTGTTCACGCAATGCCTACAAGTCTAAATCTGCATTTTCAGCCTTCCAGCTCTTTTCGTTAAGGAGATATTGCAAAGCATTTGGAAAAAATGTCAACGCGGTTTTCTCTAAGGCGGAATAAGCTGGGGCCGATTTTTCAACGTTATCTTGTTCACACAATGCCTACAAGTCTAAATCTGCATTTTCAGCCTTCTAGCTCTTTTCGTTAAGGAGATATTGCAAGGCATTTGGAAAAAATGTCAACGCGGTTTTCTCTAAGGCGGAATAAGCTGGGGCCGATTTTTCAACGCTATCTTGTTCACACAATGCCTACAAGTCTAAATCTGCATTTTCAGCCTTCTAGCTCTTTTCTTTAAGGAGATATTGCAAAGCATTTGGAAAAAATGTCAACGCGGTTTTCTCTAAGGCGGAATAAGCTGGGGCCGATTTTTCAACGTTATCTTGTTCACACAATGCCTACAAGTCTAAATCTGCATTTTCAGCCTTCCAGCTTTTTTCGTTAAGGAGATATTGCAAGGCATTTGGAAAAAATGTCAACGCGGTTTTCTCTAAGGCGGAATAAGCTGGGGCCGATTTTTCAACGTTATCTTGTTCACACAATGCCTACAAGTCTAAATCTGCATTTTCAGCCTTCCAGCTCTTTTCGTTAAGGAGATATTGCAAAGCATTTGGAAAAAATGTCAACGCGGTTTTCTCTAAGGCGGAATAAGCTGGGGCCGATTTTTCAACGTTATCTTGTTCACACAATGCCTACAAGTCTAAATCTGCATTTTCAGCCTTCCAGCTCTTTTCGTTAAGGAGATATTGCAAAGCATTTGGAAAAAATGTCAACGCGGTTTTCTCTAAGGCGGAATAAGCTGGGGCCGATTTTTCAACGTTATCTTGTTCACACAATGCCTATAAGTCTAAATCTGCATTTTCAGCCTTCTAGCTCTTTTCGTTAAGGAGATATTGCAAAGCATTTGGAAAAAATGTCAACGCGGTTTTCTCTAAGGCGGAATGAGCTGGGGCCGATTTTTCAACGCTATCTTGTTCACACAATGCCTACAAGTCTAAATCTGCATTTTCAGCCTTCCAGCTCTTTTCGTTAAGGAGATATTGCAAGGCATTTGGAAAAAATGTCAACGCGGTTTTCTCTAAGGCGGAATAAGCTGGGGCCGATTTTTCAACGCTATCTTGTTCACACAATGCCTACAAGTCTAAATCTGCATTTTCAGCCTTCTAGCTCTTTTCTTTAAGGAGATATTGCAAAGCATTTGGAAAAAATGTCAACGCGGTTTTCTCTAAGGCGGAATAAGCTGGGGCCGATTTTTCAACGTTATCTTGTTCACACAATGCCTACAAGTCTAAATCTGCATTTTCAGCCTTCCAGCTCTTTTCGTTAAGGAGATATTGCAAAGCATTTGGAAAAAATGTCAACGCGGTTTTCTCTAAGGCGGAATAAGCTGGGGCCGATTTTTCAACGTTATCTTGTTCACACAATGCCTACAAGTCTAAATCTGCATTTTCAGCCTTCCAGCTCTTTTCGTTAAGGAGATATTGCAAAGCATTTGGAAAAAATGTCAACGCGGTTTTCTCTAAGGCGGAATAAGCTGGGGCCGATTTTTCAACGTTATCTTGTTCACACAATGCCTATAAGTCTAAATCTGCATTTTCAGCCTTCTAGCTCTTTTCGTTAAGGAGATATTGCAAAGCATTTGGAAAAAATGTCAACGCGGTTTTCTCTAAGGCGGAATGAGCTGGGGCCGATTTTTCAACGCTATCTTGTTCACACAATGCCTACAAGTCTAAATCTGCATTTTCAGCCTTCCAGCTCTTTTCGTTAAGGAGATATTGCAAAGCATTTGGAAAAAATGTCAACGCGGTTTTCTCTAAGGCGGAATAAGCTGGGGCCGATTTTTCAACGTTATCTTGTTCACACAATGCCTACAAGTCTAAATCTGCATTTTCAGCCTTCCAGCTCTTTTCGTTAAGGAGATATTGCAAAGCATTTGGAAAAAATGTCAACGCGGTTTTCTCTAAGGCGGAATGAGCTGGGGCCGATTTTTCAACGTTATCTTGTTCACACAATGCCTACAAGTCTAAATCTGCATTTTCAGCCTTCTAGCTCTTTTCGTTAAGGAGATATTGCAAAGCATTTGGAAAAAATGTCAATGCGGTTTTCTCTAAGGCGGAATGAGCTGGGGCCGATTTTTCAACGCTATCTTGTTCACACAATGCCTACAAGTCTAAATCTGCATTTTCAGCCTTCCAGCTCTTTTCGTTAAGGAGATATTGCAAGGCATTTGGAAAAAATGTCAACGCGGTTTTCTCTAAGGCGGAATAAGCTGGGGCCGATTTTTCAACGCTATCTTGTTCACACAATGCCTACAAGTCTAAATCTGCATTTTCAGCCTTCCAGCTCTTTTCGTTAAGGAGATATTGCAAGGCATTTGGAAAAAATGTCAACGCGGTTTTCTCTAAGGCGGAATAAGCTGGGGCCGATTTTTCAACGTTATCTTGTTCACACAATGCCTACAAGTCTAAATCTGCATTTTTAGCCTTCCAGCTCTTTTCGTTAAGGAGATATTGCAAAGCATTTGGAAAAAATGTCAACGCGGTTTTCTCTAAGGCGGAATAAGCTGGGGCCGATTTTTCAACGTTATCTTGTTCACGCAATGCCTACAAGTCTAAATCTGCATTTTCAGCCTTCCAGCTCTTTTCGTTAAGGAGATATTGCAAAGCATTTGGAAAAAATGTCAACGCGGTTTTCTCTAAGGCGGAATAAGCTGGGGCCGATTTTTCAACGTTATCTTGTTCACACAATGCCTACAAGTCTAAATCTGCATTTTCAGCCTTCTAGCTCTTTTCGTTAAGGAGATATTGCAAGGCATTTGGAAAAAATGTCAACGCGGTTTTCTCTAAGGCGGAATAAGCTGGGGCCGATTTTTCAACGCTATCTTGTTCACACAATGCCTACAAGTCTAAATCTGCATTTTCAGCCTTCTAGCTCTTTTCTTTAAGGAGATATTGCAAAGCATTTGGAAAAAATGTCAACGCGGTTTTCTCTAAGGCGGAATAAGCTGGGGCCGATTTTTCAACGTTATCTTGTTCACACAATGCCTACAAGTCTAAATCTGCATTTTCAGCCTTCCAGCTTTTTTCGTTAAGGAGATATTGCAAGGCATTTGGAAAAAATGTCAACGCGGTTTTCTCTAAGGCGGAATAAGCTGGGGCCGATTTTTCAACGTTATCTTGTTCACACAATGCCTACAAGTCTAAATCTGCATTTTCAGCCTTCCAGCTCTTTTCGTTAAGGAGATATTGCAAAGCATTTGGAAAAAATGTCAACGCGGTTTTCTCTAAGGCGGAATAAGCTGGGGCCGATTTTTCAACGTTATCTTGTTCACACAATGCCTACAAGTCTAAATCTGCATTTTCAGCCTTCCAGCTCTTTTCGTTAAGGAGATATTGCAAAGCATTTGGAAAAAATGTCAACGCGGTTTTCTCTAAGGCGGAATAAGCTGGGGCCGATTTTTCAACGTTATCTTGTTCACACAATGCCTATAAGTCTAAATCTGCATTTTCAGCCTTCTAGCTCTTTTCGTTAAGGAGATATTGCAAAGCATTTGGAAAAAATGTCAACGCGGTTTTCTCTAAGGCGGAATGAGCTGGGGCCGATTTTTCAACGCTATCTTGTTCACACAATGCCTACAAGTCTAAATCTGCATTTTCAGCCTTCCAGCTCTTTTCGTTAAGGAGATATTGCAAGGCATTTGGAAAAAATGTCAACGCGGTTTTCTCTAAGGCGGAATAAGCTGGGGCCGATTTTTCAACGCTATCTTGTTCACACAATGCCTACAAGTCTAAATCTGCATTTTCAGCCTTCTAGCTCTTTTCTTTAAGGAGATATTGCAAAGCATTTGGAAAAAATGTCAACGCGGTTTTCTCTAAGGCGGAATAAGCTGGGGCCGATTTTTCAACGTTATCTTGTTCACACAATGCCTACAAGTCTAAATCTGCATTTTCAGCCTTCCAGCTTTTTTCGTTAAGGAGATATTGCAAGGCATTTGGAAAAAATGTCAACGCGGTTTTCTCTAAGGCGGAATAAGCTGGGGCCGATTTTTCAACGTTATCTTGTTCACACAATGCCTACAAGTCTAAATCTGCATTTTCAGCCTTCCAGCTCTTTTCGTTAAGGAGATATTGCAAGGCATTTGGAAAAAATGTCAACGCGGTTTTCTCTAAGGCGGAATAAGCTGGGGCCGATTTTTCAACGTTATCTTGTTCACACAATGCCTACAAGTCTAAATCTGCATTTTCAGCCTTCCAGCTCTTTTCGTTAAGGAGATATTGCAAAGCATTTGGAAAAAATGTCAACGCGGTTTTCTCTAAGGCGGAATGAGCTGGGGCCGATTTTTCAACGTTATCTTGTTCACACAATGCCTACAAGTCTAAATCTGCATTTTTAGCCTTCCAGCTCTTTTCGTTAAGGAGATATTGCAAAGCATTTGGAAAAAATGTCAACGCGGTTTTCTCTAAGGCGGAATAAGCTGGGGCCGATTTTTCAACGTTATCTTGTTCACGCAATGCCTACAAGTCTAAATCTGCATTTTCAGCCTTCCAGCTCTTTTCGTTAAGGAGATATTGCAAAGCATTTGGAAAAAATGTCAACGCGGTTTTCTCTAAGGCGGAATAAGCTGGGGCCGATTTTTCAACGTTATCTTGTTCACACAATGCCTACAAGTCTAAATCTGCATTTTCAGCCTTCTAGCTCTTTTCGTTAAGGAGATATTGCAAGGCATTTGGAAAAAATGTCAACGCGGTTTTCTCTAAGGCGGAATAAGCTGGGGCCGATTTTTCAACGCTATCTTGTTCACACAATGCCTACAAGTCTAAATCTGCATTTTCAGCCTTCTAGCTCTTTTCTTTAAGGAGATATTGCAAAGCATTTGGAAAAAATGTCAACGCGGTTTTCTCTAAGGCGGAATAAGCTGGGGCCGATTTTTCAACGTTATCTTGTTCACACAATGCCTACAAGTCTAAATCTGCATTTTCAGCCTTCCAGCTTTTTTCGTTAAGGAGATATTGCAAGGCATTTGGAAAAAATGTCAACGCGGTTTTCTCTAAGGCGGAATAAGCTGGGGCCGATTTTTCAACGTTATCTTGTTCACACAATGCCTACAAGTCTAAATCTGCATTTTCAGCCTTCCAGCTCTTTTCGTTAAGGAGATATTGCAAAGCATTTGGAAAAAATGTCAACGCGGTTTTCTCTAAGGCGGAATAAGCTGGGGCCGATTTTTCAACGTTATCTTGTTCACACAATGCCTACAAGTCTAAATCTGCATTTTCAGCCTTCCAGCTCTTTTCGTTAAGGAGATATTGCAAAGCATTTGGAAAAAATGTCAACGCGGTTTTCTCTAAGGCGGAATAAGCTGGGGCCGATTTTTCAACGTTATCTTGTTCACACAATGCCTATAAGTCTAAATCTGCATTTTCAGCCTTCTAGCTCTTTTCGTTAAGGAGATATTGCAAAGCATTTGGAAAAAATGTCAACGCGGTTTTCTCTAAGGCGGAATGAGCTGGGGCCGATTTTTCAACGCTATCTTGTTCACACAATGCCTACAAGTCTAAATCTGCATTTTCAGCCTTCCAGCTCTTTTCGTTAAGGAGATATTGCAAGGCATTTGGAAAAAATGTCAACGCGGTTTTCTCTAAGGCGGAATAAGCTGGGGCCGATTTTTCAACGCTATCTTGTTCACACAATGCCTACAAGTCTAAATCTGCATTTTCAGCCTTCTAGCTCTTTTCTTTAAGGAGATATTGCAAAGCATTTGGAAAAAATGTCAACGCGGTTTTCTCTAAGGCGGAATAAGCTGGGGCCGATTTTTCAACGTTATCTTGTTCACACAATGCCTACAAGTCTAAATCTGCATTTTCAGCCTTCCAGCTTTTTTCGTTAAGGAGATATTGCAAGGCATTTGGAAAAAATGTCAACGCGGTTTTCTCTAAGGCGGAATAAGCTGGGGCCGATTTTTCAACGTTATCTTGTTCACACAATGCCTACAAGTCTAAATCTGCATTTTCAGCCTTCCAGCTCTTTTCGTTAAGGAGATATTGCAAAGCATTTGGAAAAAATGTCAACGCGGTTTTCTCTAAGGCGGAATAAGCTGGGGCCGATTTTTCAACGTTATCTTGTTCACACAATGCCTACAAGTCTAAATCTGCATTTTCAGCCTTCCAGCTCTTTTCGTTAAGGAGATATTGCAAAGCATTTGGAAAAAATGTCAACGCGGTTTTCTCTAAGGCGGAATAAGCTGGGGCCGATTTTTCAACGTTATCTTGTTCACACAATGCCTATAAGTCTAAATCTGCATTTTCAGCCTTCTAGCTCTTTTCGTTAAGGAGATATTGCAAAGCATTTGGAAAAAATGTCAACGCGGTTTTCTCTAAGGCGGAATGAGCTGGGGCCGATTTTTCAACGCTATCTTGTTCACACAATGCCTACAAGTCTAAATCTGCATTTTCAGCCTTCCAGCTCTTTTCGTTAAGGAGATATTGCAAAGCATTTGGAAAAAATGTCAACGCGGTTTTCTCTAAGGCGGAATAAGCTGGGGCCGATTTTTCAACGTTATCTTGTTCACACAATGCCTACAAGTCTAAATCTGCATTTTCAGCCTTCCAGCTCTTTTCGTTAAGGAGATATTGCAAAGCATTTGGAAAAAATGTCAACGCGGTTTTCTCTAAGGCGGAATGAGCTGGGGCCGATTTTTCAACGTTATCTTGTTCACACAATGCCTACAAGTCTAAATCTGCATTTTCAGCCTTCTAGCTCTTTTCGTTAAGGAGATATTGCAAAGCATTTGGAAAAAATGTCAATGCGGTTTTCTCTAAGGCGGAATGAGCTGGGGCCGATTTTTCAACGCTATCTTGTTCACACAATGCCTACAAGTCTAAATCTGCATTTTCAGCCTTCCAGCTCTTTTCGTTAAGGAGATATTGCAAGGCATTTGGAAAAAATGTCAACGCGGTTTTCTCTAAGGCGGAATAAGCTGGGGCCGATTTTTCAACGCTATCTTGTTCACACAATGCCTACAAGTCTAAATCTGCATTTTCAGCCTTCCAGCTCTTTTCGTTAAGGAGATATTGCAAGGCATTTGGAAAAAATGTCAACGCGGTTTTCTCTAAGGCGGAATAAGCTGGGGCCGATTTTTCAACGTTATCTTGTTCACACAATGCCTACAAGTCTAAATCTGCATTTTTAGCCTTCCAGCTCTTTTCGTTAAGGAGATATTGCAAAGCATTTGGAAAAAATGTCAACGCGGTTTTCTCTAAGGCGGAATAAGCTGGGGCCGATTTTTCAACGTTATCTTGTTCACGCAATGCCTACAAGTCTAAATCTGCATTTTCAGCCTTCCAGCTCTTTTCGTTAAGGAGATATTGCAAAGCATTTGGAAAAAATGTCAACGCGGTTTTCTCTAAGGCGGAATAAGCTGGGGCCGATTTTTCAACGTTATCTTGTTCACACAATGCCTACAAGTCTAAATCTGCATTTTCAGCCTTCTAGCTCTTTTCGTTAAGGAGATATTGCAAGGCATTTGGAAAAAATGTCAACGCGGTTTTCTCTAAGGCGGAATAAGCTGGGGCCGATTTTTCAACGCTATCTTGTTCACACAATGCCTACAAGTCTAAATCTGCATTTTCAGCCTTCTAGCTCTTTTCTTTAAGGAGATATTGCAAAGCATTTGGAAAAAATGTCAACGCGGTTTTCTCTAAGGCGGAATAAGCTGGGGCCGATTTTTCAACGTTATCTTGTTCACACAATGCCTACAAGTCTAAATCTGCATTTTCAGCCTTCCAGCTTTTTTCGTTAAGGAGATATTGCAAGGCATTTGGAAAAAATGTCAACGCGGTTTTCTCTAAGGCGGAATAAGCTGGGGCCGATTTTTCAACGTTATCTTGTTCACACAATGCCTACAAGTCTAAATCTGCATTTTCAGCCTTCCAGCTCTTTTCGTTAAGGAGATATTGCAAAGCATTTGGAAAAAATGTCAACGCGGTTTTCTCTAAGGCGGAATAAGCTGGGGCCGATTTTTCAACGTTATCTTGTTCACACAATGCCTACAAGTCTAAATCTGCATTTTCAGCCTTCCAGCTCTTTTCGTTAAGGAGATATTGCAAAGCATTTGGAAAAAATGTCAACGCGGTTTTCTCTAAGGCGGAATAAGCTGGGGCCGATTTTTCAACGTTATCTTGTTCACACAATGCCTATAAGTCTAAATCTGCATTTTCAGCCTTCTAGCTCTTTTCGTTAAGGAGATATTGCAAAGCATTTGGAAAAAATGTCAACGCGGTTTTCTCTAAGGCGGAATGAGCTGGGGCCGATTTTTCAACGCTATCTTGTTCACACAATGCCTACAAGTCTAAATCTGCATTTTCAGCCTTCCAGCTCTTTTCGTTAAGGAGATATTGCAAGGCATTTGGAAAAAATGTCAACGCGGTTTTCTCTAAGGCGGAATAAGCTGGGGCCGATTTTTCAACGCTATCTTGTTCACACAATGCCTACAAGTCTAAATCTGCATTTTCAGCCTTCTAGCTCTTTTCTTTAAGGAGATATTGCAAAGCATTTGGAAAAAATGTCAACGCGGTTTTCTCTAAGGCGGAATAAGCTGGGGCCGATTTTTCAACGTTATCTTGTTCACACAATGCCTACAAGTCTAAATCTGCATTTTCAGCCTTCCAGCTTTTTTCGTTAAGGAGATATTGCAAGGCATTTGGAAAAAATGTCAACGCGGTTTTCTCTAAGGCGGAATAAGCTGGGGCCGATTTTTCAACGTTATCTTGTTCACACAATGCCTACAAGTCTAAATCTGCATTTTCAGCCTTCCAGCTCTTTTCGTTAAGGAGATATTGCAAAGCATTTGGAAAAAATGTCAACGCGGTTTTCTCTAAGGCGGAATAAGCTGGGGCCGATTTTTCAACGTTATCTTGTTCACACAATGCCTACAAGTCTAAATCTGCATTTTCAGCCTTCCAGCTCTTTTCGTTAAGGAGATATTGCAAAGCATTTGGAAAAAATGTCAACGCGGTTTTCTCTAAGGCGGAATAAGCTGGGGCCGATTTTTCAACGTTATCTTGTTCACACAATGCCTATAAGTCTAAATCTGCATTTTCAGCCTTCTAGCTCTTTTCGTTAAGGAGATATTGCAAAGCATTTGGAAAAAATGTCAACGCGGTTTTCTCTAAGGCGGAATGAGCTGGGGCCGATTTTTCAACGCTATCTTGTTCACACAATGCCTACAAGTCTAAATCTGCATTTTCAGCCTTCCAGCTCTTTTCGTTAAGGAGATATTGCAAGGCATTTGGAAAAAATGTCAACGCGGTTTTCTCTAAGGCGGAATAAGCTGGGGCCGATTTTTCAACGTTATCTTGTTCACACAATGCCTACAAGTCTAAATCTGCATTTTCAGCCTTCCAGCTCTTTTCGTTAAGGAGATATTGCAAAGCATTTGGAAAAAATGTCAACGCGGTTTTCTCTAAGGCGGAATGAGCTGGGGCCGATTTTTCAACGTTATCTTGTTCACACAATGCCTACAAGTCTAAATCTGCATTTTCAGCCTTCTAGCTTTTTTCGTTAAGGAGATATTGCAAGGCATTTGGAAAAAATGTCAACGCGGTTTTCTCTAAGGCGGAATGAGCTGGGGCCGATTTTTCAACGCTATCTTGTTCACACAATGCCTACAAGTCTAAATCTGCATTTTCAGCCTTCCAGCTCTTTTCGTTAAGGAGATATTGCAAGGCATTTGGAAAAAATGTCAACGCGGTTTTCTCTAAGGCGGAATAAGCTGGGGCCGATTTTTCAACGTTATCTTGTTCACACAATGCCTACAAGTCTAAATCTGCATTTTCAGCCTTCCAGCTCTTTTCGTTAAGGAGATATTGCAAAGCATTTGGAAAAAATGTCAACGCGGTTTTCTCTAAGGCGGAATGAGCTGGGGCCGATTTTTCAACGTTATCTTGTTCACACAATGCCTACAAGTCTAAATCTGCATTTTCAGCCTTCTAGCTCTTTTCGTTAAGGAGATATTGCAAAGCATTTGGAAAAAATGTCAACGCGGTTTTCTCTAAGGCGGAATAAGCTGGGGCCGATTTTTCAACGTTATCTTGTTCACACAATGCCTACAAGTCTAAATCTGCATTTTCAGCCTTCCAGCTCTTTTCGTTAAGGAGATATTGCAAAGCATTTGGAAAAAATGTCAACGCGGTTTTCTCTAAGGCGGAATGAGCTGGGGCCGATTTTTCAACGTTATCTTGTTCACACAATGCCTACAAGTCTAAATCTGCATTTTCAGCCTTCTAGCTCTTTTCGTTAAGGAGATATTGCAAAGCATTTGGAAAAAATGTCAACGCGGTTTTCTCTAAGGCGGAATAAGCTGGGGCCGATTTTTCAACGTTATCTTGTTCACACAATGCCTACAAGTCTAAATCTGCATTTTCAGCCTTCTAGCTCTTTTCGTTAAGGAGATATTGCAAAGCATTTGGAAAAAATGTCAACGCGGTTTTCTCTAAGGCGGAATAAGCTGGGGCCGATTTTTCAACGTTATCTTGTTCACACAATGCCTACAAGTCTAAATCTGCATTTTCAGCCTTCCAGCTCTTTTCGTTAAGGAGATATTGCAAAGCATTTGGAAAAAATGTCAACGCGGTTTTCTCTAAGGCGGAATGAGCTGGGGCCGATTTTTCAACGTTATCTTGTTCACACAATGCCTACAAGTCTAAATCTGCATTTTCAGCCTTCTAGCTCTTTTCGTTAAGGAGATATTGCAAGGCATTTGGAAAAAATGTCAACGCGGTTTTCTCTAAGGCGGAATAAGCTGGGGCCGATTTTTCAACGCTATCTTGTTCACACAATGCCTACAAGTCTAAATCTGCATTTTCAGCCTTCTAGCTCTTTTCTTTAAGGAGATATTGCAAAGCATTTGGAAAAAATGTCAACGCGGTTTTCTCTAAGGCGGAATAAGCTGGGGCCGATTTTTCAACGTTATCTTGTTCACACAATGCCTACAAGTCTAAATCTGCATTTTCAGCCTTCCAGCTTTTTTCGTTAAGGAGATATTGCAAGGCATTTGGAAAAAATGTCAACGCGGTTTTCTCTAAGGCGGAATAAGCTGGGGCCGATTTTTCAACGTTATCTTGTTCACACAATGCCTACAAGTCTAAATCTGCATTTTCAGCCTTCCAGCTCTTTTCGTTAAGGAGATATTGCAAAGCATTTGGAAAAAATGTCAACGCGGTTTTCTCTAAGGCGGAATAAGCTGGGGCCGATTTTTCAACGTTATCTTGTTCACACAATGCCTACAAGTCTAAATCTGCATTTTCAGCCTTCCAGCTCTTTTCGTTAAGGAGATATTGCAAAGCATTTGGAAAAAATGTCAACGCGGTTTTCTCTAAGGCGGAATGAGCTGGGGCCGATTTTTCAACGTTATCTTGTTCACACAATGCCTACAAGTCTAAATCTGCATTTTCAGCCTTCTAGCTCTTTTCGTTAAGGAGATATTGCAAAGCATTTGGAAAAAATGTCAATGCGGTTTTCTCTAAGGCGGAATGAGCTGGGGCCGATTTTTCAACGCTATCTTGTTCACACAATGCCTACAAGTCTAAATCTGCATTTTCAGCCTTCCAGCTCTTTTCGTTAAGGAGATATTGCAAGGCATTTGGAAAAAATGTCAACGCGGTTTTCTCTAAGGCGGAATAAGCTGGGGCCGATTTTTCAACGCTATCTTGTTCACACAATGCCTACAAGTCTAAATCTGCATTTTCAGCCTTCCAGCTCTTTTCGTTAAGGAGATATTGCAAGGCATTTGGAAAAAATGTCAACGCGGTTTTCTCTAAGGCGGAATAAGCTGGGGCCGATTTTTCAACGTTATCTTGTTCACACAATGCCTACAAGTCTAAATCTGCATTTTTAGCCTTCCAGCTCTTTTCGTTAAGGAGATATTGCAAAGCATTTGGAAAAAATGTCAACGCGGTTTTCTCTAAGGCGGAATAAGCTGGGGCCGATTTTTCAACGTTATCTTGTTCACGCAATGCCTACAAGTCTAAATCTGCATTTTCAGCCTTCCAGCTCTTTTCGTTAAGGAGATATTGCAAAGCATTTGGAAAAAATGTCAACGCGGTTTTCTCTAAGGCGGAATAAGCTGGGGCCGATTTTTCAACGTTATCTTGTTCACACAATGCCTACAAGTCTAAATCTGCATTTTCAGCCTTCCAGCTCTTTTCGTTAAGGAGATATTGCAAAGCATTTGGAAAAAATGTCAACGCGGTTTTCTCTAAGGCGGAATGAGCTGGGGCCGATTTTTCAACGTTATCTTGTTCACACAATGCCTACAAGTCTAAATCTGCATTTTCAGCCTTCTAGCTTTTTTCGTTAAGGAGATATTGCAAGGCATTTGGAAAAAATGTCAACGCGGTTTTCTCTAAGGCGGAATGAGCTGGGGCCGATTTTTCAACGCTATCTTGTTCACACAATGCCTACAAGTCTAAATCTGCATTTTCAGCCTTCCAGCTCTTTTCGTTAAGGAGATATTGCAAGGCATTTGGAAAAAATGTCAACGCGGTTTTCTCTAAGGCGGAATAAGCTGGGGCCGATTTTTCAACGTTATCTTGTTCACACAATGCCTACAAGTCTAAATCTGCATTTTCAGCCTTCCAGCTCTTTTCGTTAAGGAGATATTGCAAAGCATTTGGAAAAAATGTCAACGCGGTTTTCTCTAAGGCGGAATGAGCTGGGGCCGATTTTTCAACGTTATCTTGTTCACACAATGCCTACAAGTCTAAATCTGCATTTTCAGCCTTCTAGCTCTTTTCGTTAAGGAGATATTGCAAAGCATTTGGAAAAAATGTCAACGCGGTTTTCTCTAAGGCGGAATAAGCTGGGGCCGATTTTTCAACGTTATCTTGTTCACACAATGCCTACAAGTCTAAATCTGCATTTTCAGCCTTCCAGCTCTTTTCGTTAAGGAGATATTGCAAAGCATTTGGAAAAAATGTCAACGCGGTTTTCTCTAAGGCGGAATGAGCTGGGGCCGATTTTTCAACGTTATCTTGTTCACACAATGCCTACAAGTCTAAATCTGCATTTTCAGCCTTCTAGCTCTTTTCGTTAAGGAGATATTGCAAAGCATTTGGAAAAAATGTCAACGCGGTT
Organism: Crinia signifera; assembly: GCF_055691185.1. Lineage (NCBI taxonomy): Eukaryota > Metazoa > Chordata > Amphibia > Anura > Myobatrachidae > Crinia > Crinia signifera. The sequence goes on from NW_028142332.1 coordinate 44,435, forward strand.
TTCTCTAAGGCGGAATAAGCTGGGGCCGATTTTTCAACGTTATCTTGTTCACACAATGCCTACAAGTCTAAATCTGCATTTTCAGCCTTCTAGCTCTTTTCGTTAAGGAGATATTGCAAAGCATTTGGAAAAAATGTCAACGCGGTTTTCTCTAAGGCGGAATAAGCTGGGGCCGATTTTTCAACGTTATCTTGTTCACACAATGCCTACAAGTCTAAATCTGCATTTTCAGCCTTCCAGCTCTTTTCGTTAAGGAGATATTGCAAAGCATTTGGAAAAAATGTCAACGCGGTTTTCTCTAAGGCGGAATGAGCTGGGGCCGATTTTTCAACGTTATCTTGTTCACACAATGCCTACAAGTCTAAATCTGCATTTTCAGCCTTCTAGCTCTTTTCGTTAAGGAGATATTGCAAGGCATTTGGAAAAAATGTCAACGCGGTTTTCTCTAAGGCGGAATAAGCTGGGGCCGATTTTTCAACGCTATCTTGTTCACACAATGCCTACAAGTCTAAATCTGCATTTTCAGCCTTCTAGCTCTTTTCTTTAAGGAGATATTGCAAAGCATTTGGAAAAAATGTCAACGCGGTTTTCTCTAAGGCGGAATAAGCTGGGGCCGATTTTTCAACGTTATCTTGTTCACACAATGCCTACAAGTCTAAATCTGCATTTTCAGCCTTCCAGCTTTTTTCGTTAAGGAGATATTGCAAGGCATTTGGAAAAAATGTCAACGCGGTTTTCTCTAAGGCGGAATAAGCTGGGGCCGATTTTTCAACGTTATCTTGTTCACACAATGCCTACAAGTCTAAATCTGCATTTTCAGCCTTCCAGCTCTTTTCGTTAAGGAGATATTGCAAAGCATTTGGAAAAAATGTCAACGCGGTTTTCTCTAAGGCGGAATAAGCTGGGGCCGATTTTTCAACGTTATCTTGTTCACACAATGCCTACAAGTCTAAATCTGCATTTTCAGCCTTCCAGCTCTTTTCGTTAAGGAGATATTGCAAAGCATTTGGAAAAAATGTCAACGCGGTTTTCTCTAAGGCGGAATGAGCTGGGGCCGATTTTTCAACGTTATCTTGTTCACACAATGCCTACAAGTCTAAATCTGCATTTTCAGCCTTCTAGCTCTTTTCGTTAAGGAGATATTGCAAAGCATTTGGAAAAAATGTCAACGCGGTTTTCTCTAAGGCGGAATGAGCTGGGGCCGATTTTTCAACGCTATCTTGTTCACACAATGCCTACAAGTCTAAATCTGCATTTTCAGCCTTCCAGCTCTTTTCGTTAAGGAGATATTGCAAGGCATTTGGAAAAAATGTCAACGCGGTTTTCTCTAAGGCGGAATAAGCTGGGGCCGATTTTTCAACGCTATCTTGTTCACACAATGCCTACAAGTCTAAATCTGCATTTTCAGCCTTCCAGCTCTTTTCGTTAAGGAGATATTGCAAGGCATTTGGAAAAAATGTCAACGCGGTTTTCTCTAAGGCGGAATAAGCTGGGGCCGATTTTTCAACGTTATCTTGTTCACACAATGCCTACAAGTCTAAATCTGCATTTTTAGCCTTCCAGCTCTTTTCGTTAAGGAGATATTGCAAAGCATTTGGAAAAAATGTCAACGCGGTTTTCTCTAAGGCGGAATAAGCTGGGGCCGATTTTTCAACGTTATCTTGTTCACGCAATGCCTACAAGTCAAAATCTGCATTTTCAGCCTTCCAGCTCTTTTCGTTAAGGAGATATTGCAAAGCATTTGGAAAAAATGTCAACGCGGTTTTCTCTAAGGCGGAATAAGCTGGGGCCGATTTTTCAACGTTATCTTGTTCACACAATGCCTACAAGTCTAAATCTGCATTTTCAGCCTTCTAGCTCTTTTCGTTAAGGAGATATTGCAAAGCATTTGGAAAAAATGTCAACGCGGTTTTCTCTAAGGCGGAATGAGCTGGGGCCGATTTTTCAACGCTATCTTGTTCACACAATGCCTACAAGTCTAAATCTGCATTTTCAGCCTTCCAGCTCTTTTCGTTAAGGAGATATTGCAAGGCATTTGGAAAAAATGTCAACGCGGTTTTCTCTAAGGCGGAATAAGCTGGGGCCGATTTTTCAACGTTATCTTGTTCACACAATGCCTACAAGTCTAAATCTGCATTTTCAGCCTTCCAGCTCTTTTCGTTAAGGAGATATTGCAAAGCATTTGGAAAAAATGTCAACGCGGTTTTCTCTAAGGCGGAATGAGCTGGGGCCGATTTTTCAACGTTATCTTGTTCACACAATGCCTACAAGTCTAAATCTGCATTTTCAGCCTTCTAGCTCTTTTCGTTAAGGAGATATTGCAAGGCATTTGGAAAAAATGTCAACGCGGTTTTCTCTAAGGCGGAATAAGCTGGGGCCGATTTTTCAACGCTATCTTGTTCACACAATGCCTACAAGTCTAAATCTGCATTTTCAGCCTTCTAGCTCTTTTCGTTAAGGAGATATTGCAAAGCATTTGGAAAAAATGTCAACGCGGTTTTCTCTAAGGCGGAATGAGCTGGGGCCGATTTTTCAACGTTATCTTGTTCACACAATGCCTACAAGTCTAAATCTGCATTTTCAGCCTTCTAGCTCTTTTCGTTAAGGAGATATTGCAAGGCATTTGGAAAAAATGTCAACGCGGTTTTCTCTAAGGCGGAATAAGCTGGGGCCGATTTTTCAACGCTATCTTGTTCACACAATGCCTACAAGTCTAAATCTGCATTTTCAGCCTTCTAGCTCTTTTCGTTAAGGAGATATTGCAAAGCATTTGGAAAAAATGTCAACGCGGTTTTCTCTAAGGCGGAATAAGCTGGGGCCGATTTTTCAACGTTATCTTGTTCACACAATGCCTACAAGTCTAAATCTGCATTTTCAGCCTTCTAGCGCTTTTCGTTAAGGAGATATTGCAAAGCATTTGGAAAAAATGTCAACGCGGTTTTCTCTAAGGCGGAATAAGCTGGGGCCGATTTTTCAACGTTATCTTGTTCACACAATGCCTACAAGTCTAAATCTGCATTTTAAGCCTTCCAGCTCTTTTCGTTAAGGAGATATTGCATGGCATTTGGAAAAAATGTCAACGCGGTTTTCTCTAAGGCGGAATAAGCTGGGGCCGATTTTTCAACGTTATCTTGTTCACACAATGCCTACAAGTCTAAATCTGCATTTTTAGCCTTCCAGCTCTTTTCGTTAAGGAGATATTGCAAAGCATTTGGAAAAAATGTCAACGCGGTTTTCTCTAAGGCGGAATGAGCTGGGGCCGATTTTTCAACGCTATCTTGTTCACACAATGCCTACAAGTCTAAATCTGCATTTTCAGCCTTCCAGCTCTTTTCGTTAAGGAGATATTGCAAGGCATTTGGAAAAAATGTCAACGCGGTTTTCTCTAAGGCGGAATAAGCTGGGGCCGATTTTTCAACGTTATCTTGTTCACACAATGCCTACAAGTCTAAATCTGCATTTTCAGCCTTCCAGCTCTTTTCGTTAAGGAGATATTGCAAAGCATTTGGAAAAAATGTCAACGCGGTTTTCTCTAAGGCGGAATGAGCTGGGGCCGATTTTTCAACGTTATCTTGTTCACACAATGCCTACAAGTCTAAATCTGCATTTTCAGCCTTCTAGCTCTTTTCGTTAAGGAGATATTGCAAGGCATTTGGAAAAAATGTCAACGCGGTTTTCTCTAAGGCGGAATAAGCTGGGGCCGATTTTTCAACGCTATCTTGTTCACACAATGCCTACAAGTCTAAATCTGCATTTTCAGCCTTCTAGCTCTTTTCGTTAAGGAGATATTGCAAAGCATTTGGAAAAAATGTCAACGCGGTTTTCTCTAAGGCGGAATGAGCTGGGGCCGATTTTTCAACGTTATCTTGTTCACACAATGCCTACAAGTCTAAATCTGCATTTTCAGCCTTCTAGCTCTTTTCGTTAAGGAGATATTGCAAGGCATTTGGAAAAAATGTCAACGCGGTTTTCTCTAAGGCGGAATAAGCTGGGGCCGATTTTTCAACGCTATCTTGTTCACACAATGCCTACAAGTCTAAATCTGCATTTTCAGCCTTCTAGCTCTTTTCGTTAAGGAGATATTGCAAAGCATTTGGAAAAAATGTCAACGCGGTTTTCTCTAAGGCGGAATAAGCTGGGGCCGATTTTTCAACGTTATCTTGTTCACACAATGCCTACAAGTCTAAATCTGCATTTTCAGCCTTCTAGCGCTTTTCGTTAAGGAGATATTGCAAAGCATTTGGAAAAAATGTCAACGCGGTTTTCTCTAAGGCGGAATAAGCTGGGGCCGATTTTTCAACGTTATCTTGTTCACACAATGCCTACAAGTCTAAATCTGCATTTTAAGCCTTCCAGCTCTTTTCGTTAAGGAGATATTGCATGGCATTTGGAAAAAATGTCAACGCGGTTTTCTCTAAGGCGGAATAAGCTGGGGCCGATTTTTCAACGTTATCTTGTTCACACAATGCCTACAAGTCTAAATCTGCATTTTTAGCCTTCCAGCTCTTTTCGTTAAGGAGATATTGCAAAGCATTTGGAAAAAATGTCAACGCGGTTTTCTCTAAGGCGGAATAAGCTGGGGCCGATTTTTCAACGTTATCTTGTTCACACAATGCCTACAAGTCTAAATCTGCATTTTCAGCCTTCCAGCTCTTTTCGTTAAGGAGATATTGCAAAGCATTTGGAAAAAATGTCAACGCGGTTTTCTCTAAGGCGGAATAAGCTGGGGCCGATTTTTCAACGTTATCTTGTTCACACAATGCCTACAAGTCTAAATCTGCATTTTCAGCCTTCTAGCTCTTTTCGTTAAGGAGATATTGCAAAGCATTTGGAAAAAATGTCAACGCGGTTTTCTCTAAGGCGGAATGAGCTGGGGCCGATTTTTCAACGCTATCTTGTTCACACAATGCCTACAAGTCTAAATCTGCATTTTCAGCCTTCCAGCTCTTTTCGTTAAGGAGATATTGCAAGGCATTTGGAAAAAATGTCAACGCGGTTTTCTCTAAGGCGGAATAAGCTGGGGCCGATTTTTCAACGTTATCTTGTTCACACAATGCCTACAAGTCTAAATCTGCATTTTCAGCCTTCCAGCTCTTTTCGTTAAGGAGATATTGCAAAGCATTTGGAAAAAATGTCAACGCGGTTTTCTCTAAGGCGGAATGAGCTGGGGCCGATTTTTCAACGTTATCTTGTTCACACAATGCCTACAAGTCTAAATCTGCATTTTCAGCCTTCTAGCTTTTTTCGTTAAGGAGATATTGCAAGGCATTTGGAAAAAATGTCAACGCGGTTTTCTCTAAGGCGGAATGAGCTGGGGCCGATTTTTCAACGCTATCTTGTTCACACAATGCCTACAAGTCTAAATCTGCATTTTCAGCCTTCCAGCTCTTTTCGTTAAGGAGATATTGCAAGGCATTTGGAAAAAATGTCAACGCGGTTTTCTCTAAGGCGGAATAAGCTGGGGCCGATTTTTCAACGTTATCTTGTTCACACAATGCCTACAAGTCTAAATCTGCATTTTCAGCCTTCCAGCTCTTTTCGTTAAGGAGATATTGCAAAGCATTTGGAAAAAATGTCAACGCGGTTTTCTCTAAGGCGGAATGAGCTGGGGCCGATTTTTCAACGTTATCTTGTTCACACAATGCCTACAAGTCTAAATCTGCATTTTCAGCCTTCTAGCTCTTTTCGTTAAGGAGATATTGCAAAGCATTTGGAAAAAATGTCAACGCGGTTTTCTCTAAGGCGGAATAAGCTGGGGCCGATTTTTCAACGTTATCTTGTTCACACAATGCCTACAAGTCTAAATCTGCATTTTCAGCCTTCCAGCTCTTTTCGTTAAGGAGATATTGCAAAGCATTTGGAAAAAATGTCAACGCGGTTTTCTCTAAGGCGGAATGAGCTGGGGCCGATTTTTCAACGTTATCTTGTTCACACAATGCCTACAAGTCTAAATCTGCATTTTCAGCCTTCTAGCTCTTTTCGTTAAGGAGATATTGCAAAGCATTTGGAAAAAATGTCAACGCGGTTTTCTCTAAGGCGGAATAAGCTGGGGCCGATTTTTCAACGTTATCTTGTTCACACAATGCCTACAAGTCTAAATCTGCATTTTCAGCCTTCTAGCTCTTTTCGTTAAGGAGATATTGCAAAGCATTTGGAAAAAATGTCAACGCGGTTTTCTCTAAGGCGGAATAAGCTGGGGCCGATTTTTCAACGTTATCTTGTTCACACAATGCCTACAAGTCTAAATCTGCATTTTCAGCCTTCCAGCTCTTTTCGTTAAGGAGATATTGCAAAGCATTTGGAAAAAATGTCAACGCGGTTTTCTCTAAGGCGGAATGAGCTGGGGCCGATTTTTCAACGTTATCTTGTTCACACAATGCCTACAAGTCTAAATCTGCATTTTCAGCCTTCTAGCTCTTTTCGTTAAGGAGATATTGCAAAGCATTTGGAAAAAATGTCAACGCGGTTTTCTCTAAGGCGGAATAAGCTGGGGCCGATTTTTCTTTTTTTCAAGTTTAAATTTTTATTGAATGTCACAAATTCAAATATACAATAAAACATTTCAAGTAAATCTCATGACTTTGAGTTTTCTATTTTTTGGGGATGTGATACAGAACAATGGTAGGGGTAGGGAAGGGGGGGGGAGGGGGAGGGGGAGGGGGGGGGTACGGTTACAATTCCATATTGCAATAGTATAGTACAGAAGTACAGTGATACAACATTTTAGAATGGTCTGAGTTAATAAGTACACATATTGATCAATCTTTAATTGCTAGTTCTAATTTATATTCCACCCAAGTCTGCCATAGCCTAGTTGCAGAAGTTGATGGCGTTGAGTTATAGGATGTGCCAGCTGTTTCAAATTCAAAGTGTGATTGGACTGCCTCTTCTATCTCTTTAAGGCTAGGTATGTTAGTTGTCCTCCAGTTGCGGGCTAAGAGACGTTTGGTTGAGGCCAGTATGTGGCCGATGACATATTTATCAGAGTGTGAGGCTATGTCTGGGAGGATATGAAACAATGCAACTTTCGGCTGTGGGTCGATAGTATGATGCAGTATATTAGAGGTTAATCTGAATATTCTCCTCCAGAGATCAGCCACTAGAGGGCAGGTCCAAAATATGTGGTATATTGATCCCACCCCGCCACAGTTGCGCCAGCAGGATCTTGGGTTCGTAGCACTTATTTTGTGGAGGAGGGCGGGGGTCATATACAACCTATGTAATAATTTAAAAAATTGTTCTATATGGGATATACATTTAGACATTTTAAAGCACATCTGAAACACGGATTGCCATTCCTCTTCTGACATAGGCAGACCCATATCTGTTTCCCATTTAACTTGAGAGGGATATTTTGAGTATTGTTGAGGTGTGACTAGATAATTATACCACCTAGATATTGCCCCTTTGTTGTTTGTCTTTTGGAGTAATGCCAATACTGTATTGGGTATTGGCTTCAGGGCCTGGGGGGGTGGGGAGACAGTTTGTAGCCAGTGTCGCACCTGTAAATATTTATAAAACTCTTTCCAGGGTATGGAGTATTTTTCTTGGATTTGGGTGAAGGAGAGTATTGTTCCTGATTCTGTCAAATCTTTCAAAGTGATAATATTGTTATCTATCCATAGGTCGAGGGACAGGTCTGGGATCAGGCGTGCCAGTCCCCTCAATGACAGTTCTAGTGTGAGTTGTGGCCCTCCCAGTACATGGGCCCTCATTGTGTTCCATGTTTTACACACCGCTTGAACCACTATTGAGGGATGGACAATTTGTTTTACCTCCGATGGAGGTAGCCACAGTAGATCCACGAGTGGAAATTGAGATACCAGACCTCTTTCCACTATGGCCCAGGGTCTGGGTTCATCAGTTGTCGTCCATGCCCCTATAGAGGCCAGCAGCGAGGCCCTTTGGTACGCTCGGAGGTCTGGATACGCCAGGCCTCCATAGGCTTTGGGTTGAGCCATAATCTTTTTTGCCAGTCTTGGCTTTTTACCTTTCCATACGTATGCTATAAATAACTTGTCGAACTTTGCCAATAGGGAGTCAGGTAGCAGTATGGGTATTGTTCTAAATAAATACAACAGTTTTGGAAGTAGCACCATTTTTAGAGCCGCTATTCGACCCATCCATGACACGTGTTGCATCATCCATTCCTGTGTTAATTTTTTAAGATTAGCTAGTAGGGGGAGGTAGTTATATGGGAGGATATTTTGGGTCTTTGCCGGGACATGTATGCCCAGGTATTTGATGCTATTATCCTGCCATGCGTATGAGTATTTAGATTTAAGTTGATCTAGCAGGGTGGGGGTGAAGTGAATCGGGAGGGCTTCCGTTTTGGAGCAATTTAATTTATAAAAGGATACTGATGAATATACTTTTAGTACTTTGTGTAGGCTCCGCAAGGAGGTGCTGGGATTTGTGATAGTCAACAGTACATCATCCGCAAATAGACAAATTTTCTGTGAGTGATCAAACAGTGAGGGGCCTGTTATTGTAGTTGTAGTCCTGATAGTTTCGGCCAGTGGCTCAATTGCCAGAGCGAACATCAGGGGGGATAGGGGGCAGCCCTGGCGCGTGCCGTTGGATATAGCAAAGGCAACTGATAGCATTCCATTTATAAAGACTTTTGCCGATGGGTTTGAGTATAGGGCTAATATTGATGATAGGGCCCTATCTTTAATGCCAAATTTAATCAGCACTTCCCGCAAATACCCCCAGTGCAGGCGATCAAACGCCTTCTCCGCATCCAGCGAGAGCAGGAGTAGCGGCTCAGGGGACACGGAGAAGGCATCCAATACATCAACCAGTCTTCTAGTGTTATCCGATGCTTGGCGGCCGCTCACAAACCCCACCTGGTCATGACAAACGAGGGATGGGAGCAGCGGCGCAAGTCTATTGGCAATGAGCTTTGCGTATATTTTCACATCAGTATTTAGAAGTGCAATGGGGCGAAAATTGGCAAGACTAGAAGGATTCTTCCCCGGTTTGGGGAATGCGACTATTCGTGCTTCTAACATCTCTGTTGGAAAGGACCCTTTTGCGGAAGCCTCCTCATATACTTGTTGCATTGGGCGGGATAGTGAGTTTTTGAAGGTTTTGTAGAATTTATTAGTGTAGCCGTCGGGGCCTGGTGCTTTTTCTAGTGGCAGGTCAGATATGGCTTTCTCAATCTCATCTATCGACCAAGGGCTCTCCAGAGTAGCCAAGGCGATCGGGTCCAGGGAGGGTAGAGAGATATTTTCTAAAAAGGAGGTTATGCCCTCCGTAGTGGGTTGGGGGGTCTCAGGGTCGTCTTTTAAATTGTACAGTGAGGAATAATATTCGGCGAAGGCATTCGCAATCTCGGATGGGTCTGTAACTTTCGTGCCTTTCAAGTTTACCACCCCCTTTACTCTCTCCTGTGCTACTTTGCCCCTAAGTTTTCTTGCTAATAGCTTGCCGGCTTTATCGCCATGAACATAAAATTTTTGTTTTAATTTAAAGAGGTTCCTGTGCACCTCCTGAAGGGAGAGCACGTTCCATTCCTCTCTAGCTTTAAGTAAATTTTTGTATATTGATTTGTCAGTTGGGGAGAGTTTAAGTTTGGCTTCTAATTCAGCTAAGCGGGTTTCTACCTCTTTCATTAATTTATTTTGGTTGGTGCGGTGCCTGGCTGCTGCTTGTATTATTGACCCTCTGACCACTGCTTTCATGGTGCACCAGTAGTTAAAGGTGTTTGTGTCAGTCGGGTCATTTGTGTCCAGAAACATTTGTAGATTTTTTTGTATAGCCTCTTTAACGTTTGGGATGTCTAGGAGGTAGTTGCCAAGGCGCCACTGTCTCGAATTAGGGTGGTAATGGTTTAGGTCCCATCTAAGTGATAAGGCCGAGTGATCGGACCAGGGTATGGGGATTATACTAGCTTTTTTGATCTGCTGGAGTGTCCATTTGTCCGAGAGGGCTAAATCAATTCTAGAATAAGAATTGTGCACTGGGGAATAGAAGGTATAGTCTCTGCATGAGGGATTTTTTGCCCTCCAGATATCATATAGGGCATATTCGTTTAGTATCTTCCTAAATTGATTGGCTTGATCTTTAAGGGTGGGTTTGGTTAGAGTTCGGAGAGGGGTTGACTTATCCATATGGGCGTCTAATACTTGGTTAAAATCGCCTAGGAGTAGTAGGCTTCCCGAGTAGTTAGCCTGCAGTACTGTACAGAATTTTCGTATAAAGGGAATCTGTTTGGAGTTAGGTACATACACATTCGCTATCGTGACTTTTTTATTTTCCAATTGACCATTTAGGATTAGGTAGCGGCCTTCTGAATCAGTCGTTTGTTTTTCTAATATGAATTTGCACGCTGAGGATATTAAGATCGCTACTCCTGCTTTTTTTTTTGGGCCATTGGAGGTGTAGGTAGTAGGGAATTTAAAGTTATTGAATTGAGGCGCAGAGGAGGCCATAAAGTGAGTTTCCTGGACCGCCACCACGTCCGCTTTCATTTTAGCAAAGTGATGTAGTGCCAGTTTCCTTTTATTCGGTGAGTTAAGACCCTTAACATTTAAAGACAAAACGTTAACCATTTTTTAATTGAATTTGGCGTGCTAGTCTGGAGTTCGGTGTAAGAACATTACTCTGCAGAATCAAGGGAGTGGTTCGTTTAGTGAGATATATTATGGACCGTACCTTTTGGTTGGGGGGGGGGAAGAGACAGGGGTAATACGGGGGGGTTTGAGAGTACCAATCAGGTACTACTAAACTAGGCCACCTTAGGCGGTGGCACATTTAGGGGGCGCGGAGAGAATATGCGCCTCTGTCATTCTCTGGTTAGTGAAATTGTGTTGGATATGATTAGTGCACATTAGTTTTAGCAAACATTCAAACAACTGCAGTATAACATACTATCTATATAACAGTAGTGTAACAATTTTTATAACATTAATACTCCTGGGTAACCTTCCAGGTATCGCCAAATGCGATGAGCATATCAACATGAAAACATATAACGAGGAGATATCTGGCCTGCCAGCCCGCCCCTTTCTATCGCTGATCCATTGTAGGATGGGGCAGTCAGGGGGGAATCCCCGCGTTTTCGTCGGGTGTGGGCTAACTGCCCAGACATCTCACCTATCTCTTAGGCGTAAACTGCCAACTTTTCAGCGTTCAATTTTGACTGAATTCAAAGGATATGTTAAGTCCAAGTGTGTTCCCAGCTTATTTCGACGTGAGCCAGTCGTTGTTCAGTCTGGGGGGTTTTGAGGTCGCTGCTGCGATGCCATCTAAGTTCCATTTGACGAGGAGCTTTATGCCATCTTCTGGTGTCGTCACTACGTCTGTAGAGCCGTTGCGCCGTATAATCAGCTTGGTGGGGAACCCCCACCTGTATTGAATCTCGGCTTTTTGTAGTGCTCTGGTCACTGGCAAGAAGGTACGTCGATGGGCTATGGTAGTAGCTGAAAGATCGCCAAAGACTTGAAGGGGACCTAGTATCGGTGTTGCAAGGTCTTTGGATCTCGTTGCCCGCAGTATTTTTTCTTTGATATGGTAGAAGTGGAAGCGCATTATAGTGTCCCTTGTTGCATCTTGTGGGGCTGATCTGGGTTTAGGGAGTCTATGCACACGGTCTAATAGCAAGTCTTGGTTGCTTGCTTCTGGTAGCAGCTGCTTGAATATTTTCGTTACATAATCTTCCAGTTCTAAGTTGGACACCGATTCCGGAATTCCTCTTATTTTGACGTTATTCCGTCTAGATCGATCCTCAAGCTCCCCCACTTTATTCCGTAGGGATGTCACTTCAGCTTGTAGTTCGTCGTGTGAGGTGAGGAGGTCATTGTGGGAGCCGACTATTTCTTCACATTTGGTCTCCAGATGGTCTGTTCTTTCCCCGATTTCATCTATGGACTGCTGGCATGTCTGCAGAGCTGTTTTAAATTCTGCCGAAATGTCTGTCTTAAAGGAGGCGAGGAGTTGCTTCATTAGGCCCACCGTCAGAGGGGCATCGTCTCCCATATCCGAATCGTCTGTTTGTAAGTGTTGTTTGGGGTCGAACGGGGTTGAGAGAGCTGAGAGTTGCTTTTGGTTTGCCGCCGCGGATGGGGTTGGCAGCTTTGTGGTTGTCGGGGACGCTTGAGCCTTGAAGAAACTCACTTGTGAAGTGCCCGGGGCGTCTTTTTGGCGTTTAGCTGGCATGCTAGGCCTTGGGGTTCGCTTGGGGTAGGTAGTTGTAGTGTTGGTGTCCTCGCGATCTTGTTAATAATGTGGTAATCGCTGTATGCACTATCTTTGTTTTATATAATGACAGAGGCGAACTTGCACAGTTACTTCATATTTGTATTTTGATCAACGTATTTCAGAAAAAATCCCGTATGTGTGGTGACTGGAGTCGTAGAATCCCGCGGCACCAATATGGTTGATTTTTCTCCGTTTACTGATACTATTGTTGTGCGGCGGGTGAGTAGTTCTTAGCCGTATGGTTGTGATATCGAAGGTTGGGACACCTTTTGGGATTTGTTATTTAGCTGTCCTGACTTCTAAATTTTCTGGAGGTGTAGTTGTTTATTTGGTCCACTAGATGGAGCTCCAGGATCATTTATCATCAAAGGTAGCTAGAGCAGTAGTTATGATTCTTCCAGTCTTGGTAAGACAGTGTTCTCCCTCTCTTTTTTTTTTTTTTTTAACCCTTGTTTAGCTGGTGGGTTCTGTGACTTGGAGTTTAGTGTGAGCCTTGGGGTTTTTAAGTAGCTTTCTTCTGTGACTCACAGTGCTCACTAGCTTGTATATCAGGTCCTGGCCAGGGTGATGTCAGGGCCCTACAATGTGAGGTGGGCACAGGGTTACCCTTTGGCAAGTTTCCCCTGGCTCTCTGGTGGTTGTGGCAGGTGGACTGAGGGACACACCGGCAGCAAGGCTGTTTCTGGCTGGGGAGACAGGTAGGGATATTGTTTGCCCCCTCTATTCCTCTCTGAGGGTGGGTATGGCTCTCAGCCCGGTTGTGTGGGGCTCTATTGTGGCTAGGTTGTGGCTGGTCCCAGTTTTAAGGTTAGGGAGGGGGGATGCTGCACTTTTCAGCAGCACCTTACCTCTCCTTGTAGCAGCGTGTCAGCGCGTCCTCCTGTAATGGCGGCCGCAGCTTTCAGGTAGCGGTGGGATCCCAGGTTCTCTCCTGCGCTGTTCTCTGATCCTCCCCACTGGCCGGCCGATCAGTTCTCCTCTCTCTGCCGCCTCACCCTTCGCCGGGTGGATTAGTCAGTGTGCGCTAGCGTGTCCCCGCCGTCCGCTTCAAAATTTAGGCCCCGGCTTCTGTGGCGCACCAGGCCGCAACCCGCAGGAAGGCAGGAGGCCCTCCCCGGCTCCGCAGTCGGTGTCCAGGCACTCTCCGGTGGTCAGGTATGGCAGGTCTGACACTCCGATGGGGGAATAAGAGTGTAGATCTGGATTTTTTCAGTGTCTTCTGACGGAGCTCTTCAGAAGCACGTCTTCTCGTAATGGCTGCTAGGCCACGCCCCCTGGGGCCGATTTTTCAACGTTATCTTGTTCACACAATGCCTACAAGTCTAAATCTGCATTTTCAGCCTTCCAGCTCTTTTCGTTAAGGAGATATTGCAAAGCATTTGGAAAAAATGTCAACGCGGTTTTCTCTAAGGCGGAATAAGCTGGGGCCGATTTTTCAACGCTATCTTGTTCACACAATGCCTACAAGTCTAAATCTGCATTTTCAGCCTTCCAGCTCTTTTCGTTAAGGAGATATTGCAAAGCATTTGGAAAAAATGTCAACGCGGTTTTCTCTAAGGCGGAATGAGCTGGGGCCGATTTTTCAACGTTATCTTGTTCACACAATGCCTACAAGTCTAAATCTGCATTTTCAGCCTTCTAGCTCTTTTCGTTAAGGAGATATTGCAAAGCATTTGGAAAAAATGTCAACGCGGTTTTCTCTAAGGCGGAATGAGCTGGGGCCGATTTTTCAACGTTATCTTGTTCACACAATGCCTACAAGTCTAAATCTGCATTTTCAGCCTTCTAGCTCTTTTCGTTAAGGAGATATTGCAAAGCATTTGGAAAAAATGTCAACGCGGTTTTCTCTAAGGCGGAATAAGCTGGGGCCGATTTTTCAACGTTATCTTGTTCACACAATGCCTACAAGTCTAAATCTGCATTTTCAGCCTTCCAGCTCTTTTCGTTAAGGAGATATTGCAAAGCATTTGGAAAAAATGTCAACGCGGTTTTCTCTAAGGCGGAATGAGCTGGGGCCGATTTTTCAACGTTATCTTGTTCACACAATGCCTACAAGTCTAAATCTGCATTTTCAGCCTTCTAGCTCTTTTCGTTAAGGAGATATTGCAAAGCATTTGGAAAAAATGTCAACGCGGTTTTCTCTAAGGCGGAATAAGCTGGGGCCGATTTTTCAACGTTATCTTGTTCACACAATGCCTACAAGTCTAAATCTGCATTTTCAGCCTTCTAGCTCTTTTCGTTAAGGAGATATTGCAAAGCATTTGGAAAAAATGTCAACGCGGTTTTCTCTAAGGCGGAATAAGCTGGGGCCGATTTTTCAACGTTATCTTGTTCACACAATGCCTACAAGTCTAAATCTGCATTTTCAGCCTTCCAGCTCTTTTCGTTAAGGAGATATTGCAAAGCATTTGGAAAAAATGTCAACGCGGTTTTCTCTAAGGCGGAATGAGCTGGGGCCGATTTTTCAACGTTATCTTGTTCACACAATGCCTACAAGTCTAAATCTGCATTTTCAGCCTTCTAGCTCTTTTCGTTAAGGAGATATTGCAAGGCATTTGGAAAAAATGTCAACGCGGTTTTCTCTAAGGCGGAATAAGCTGGGGCCGATTTTTCAACGCTATCTTGTTCACACAATGCCTACAAGTCTAAATCTGCATTTTCAGCCTTCTAGCTCTTTTCTTTAAGGAGATATTGCAAAGCATTTGGAAAAAATGTCAACGCGGTTTTCTCTAAGGCGGAATAAGCTGGGGCCGATTTTTCAACGTTATCTTGTTCACACAATGCCTACAAGTCTAAATCTGCATTTTCAGCCTTCCAGCTTTTTTCGTTAAGGAGATATTGCAAGGCATTTGGAAAAAATGTCAACGCGGTTTTCTCTAAGGCGGAATGAGCTGGGGCCGATTTTTCAACGTTATCTTGTTCACACAATGCCTACAAGTCTAAATCTGCATTTTCAGCCTTCCAGCTCTTTTCGTTAAGGAGATATTGCAAGGCATTTGGAAAAAATGTCAACGCGGTTTTCTCTAAGGCGGAATAAGCTGGGGCCGATTTTTCAACGTTATCTTGTTCACACAATGCCTACAAGTCTAAATCTGCATTTTCAGCCTTCCAGCTCTTTTCGTTAAGGAGATATTGCAAAGCATTTGGAAAAAATGTCAACGCGGTTTTCTCTAAGGCGGAATGAGCTGGGGCCGATTTTTCAACGTTATCTTGTTCACACAATGCCTACAAGTCTAAATCTGCATTTTCAGCCTTCTAGCTCTTTTCGTTAAGGAGATATTGCAAGGCATTTGGAAAAAATGTCAACGCGGTTTTCTCTAAGGCGGAATAAGCTGGGGCCGATTTTTCAACGCTATCTTGTTCACACAATGCCTACAAGTCTAAATCTGCATTTTCAGCCTTCTAGCTCTTTTCGTTAAGGAGATATTGCAAAGCATTTGGAAAAAATGTCAACGCGGTTTTCTCTAAGGCGGAATAAGCTGGGGCCGATTTTTCAACGCTATCTTGTTCACACAATGCCTACAAGTCTAAATCTGCATTTTCAGCCTTCTAGCTCTTTTCGTTAAGGAGATATTGCAAAGCATTTGGAAAAAATGTCAACGCGGTTTTCTCTAAGGCGGAATAAGCTGGGGCCGATTTTTCAACGTTATCTTGTTCACACAATGCCTACAAGTCTAAATCTGCATTTTCAGCCTTCTAGCGCTTTTCGTTAAGGAGATATTGCAAAGCATTTGGAAAAAATGTCAACGCGGTTTTCTCTAAGGCGGAATAAGCTGGGGCCGATTTTTCAACGTTATCTTGTTCACACAATGCCTACAAGTCTAAATCTGCATTTTAAGCCTTCCAGCTCTTTTCGTTAAGGAGATATTGCATGGCATTTGGAAAAAATGTCAACGCGGTTTTCTCTAAGGCGGAATAAGCTGGGGCCGATTTTTCAACGTTATCTTGTTCACACAATGCCTACAAGTCTAAATCTGCATTTTTAGCCTTCCAGCTCTTTTCGTTAAGGAGATATTGCAAAGCATTTGGAAAAAATGTCAACGAGGTTTTCTCTAAGGCGGAATAAGCTGGGGCCGATTTTTCAACGTTATCTTGTTCACACAATGCCTACAAGTCTAAATCTGCATTTTCAGCCTTCTAGCTCTTTTCGTTAAGGAGATATTGCAAAGCATTTGGAAAAAATGTCAACGCGGTTTTCTCTAAGGCGGAATAAGCTGGGGCCGATTTTTCAACGTTATCTTGTTCACACAATGCCTACAAGTCTAAATCTGCATTTTCAGCCTTCTAGCTCTTTTCGTTAAGGAGATATTGCAAAGCATTTGGAAAAAATGTCAACGCGGTTTTCTCTAAGGCGGAATAAGCTGGGGCCGATTTTTCAACGTTATCTTGTTCACACAATGCCTACAAGTCTAAATCTGCATTTTCAGCCTTCCAGCTCTTTTCGTTAAGGAGATATTGCAAAGCATTTGGAAAAAATGTCAACGCGGTTTTCTCTAAGGCGGAATGAGCTGGGGCCGATTTTTCAACGTTATCTTGTTCACACAATGCCTACAAGTCTAAATCTGCATTTTCAGCCTTCTAGCTCTTTTCGTTAAGGAGATATTGCAAAGCATTTGGAAAAAATGTCAACGCGGTTTTCTCTAAGGCGGAATAAGCTGGGGCCGATTTTTCAACGTTATCTTGTTCACACAATGCCTACAAGTCTAAATCTGCATTTTCAGCCTTCCAGCTCTTTTCGTTAAGGAGATATTGCAAAGCATTTGGAAAAAATGTCAACGCGGTTTTCTCTAAGGCGGAATGAGCTGGGGCCGATTTTTCAACGTTATCTTGTTCACACAATGCCTACAAGTCTAAATCTGCATTTTCAGCCTTCTAGCTCTTTTCGTTAAGGAGATATTGCAAAGCATTTGGAAAAAATGTCAACGCGGTTTTCTCTAAGGCGGAATAAGCTGGGGCCGATTTTTCAACGTTATCTTGTTCACACAATGCCTACAAGTCTAAATCTGCATTTTCAGCCTTCTAGCTCTTTTCGTTAAGGAGATATTGCAAAGCATTTGGAAAAAATGTCAACGCGGTTTTCTCTAAGGCGGAATAAGCTGGGGCCGATTTTTCAACGTTATCTTGTTCACACAATGCCTACAAGTCTAAATCTGCATTTTCAGCCTTCCAGCTCTTTTCGTTAAGGAGATATTGCAAAGCATTTGGAAAAAATGTCAACGCGGTTTTCTCTAAGGCGGAATGAGCTGGGGCCGATTTTTCAACGTTATCTTGTTCACACAATGCCTACAAGTCTAAATCTGCATTTTCAGCCTTCTAGCTCTTTTCGTTAAGGAGATATTGCAAGGCATTTGGAAAAAATGTCAACGCGGTTTTCTCTAAGGCGGAATAAGCTGGGGCCGATTTTTCAACGCTATCTTGTTCACACAATGCCTACAAGTCTAAATCTGCATTTTCAGCCTTCTAGCTCTTTTCTTTAAGGAGATATTGCAAAGCATTTGGAAAAAATGTCAACGCGGTTTTCTCTAAGGCGGAATAAGCTGGGGCCGATTTTTCAACGTTATCTTGTTCACACAATGCCTACAAGTCTAAATCTGCATTTTCAGCCTTCCAGCTTTTTTCGTTAAGGAGATATTGCAAGGCATTTGGAAAAAATGTCAACGCGGTTTTCTCTAAGGCGGAATAAGCTGGGGCCGATTTTTCAACGTTATCTTGTTCACACAATGCCTACAAGTCTAAATCTGCATTTTCAGCCTTCCAGCTCTTTTCGTTAAGGAGATATTGCAAAGCATTTGGAAAAAATGTCAACGCGGTTTTCTCTAAGGCGGAATAAGCTGGGGCCGATTTTTCAACGTTATCTTGTTCACACAATGCCTACAAGTCTAAATCTGCATTTTCAGCCTTCTAGCTCTTTTCGTTAAGGAGATATTGCAAAGCATTTGGAAAAAATGTCAACGCGGTTTTCTCTAAGGCGGAATAAGCTGGGGCCGATTTTTCAACGTTATCTTGTTCACACAATGCCTACAAGTCTAAATCTGCATTTTCAGCCTTCTAGCTCTTTTCGTTAAGGAGATATTGCAAAGCATTTGGAAAAAATGTCAACGCGGTTTTCTCTAAGGCGGAATAAGCTGGGGCCGATTTTTCAACGCTATCTTGTTCACACAATGCCTACAAGTCTAAATCTGCATTTTCAGCCTTCTAGCTCTTTTCGTTAAGGAGATATTGCAAAGCATTTGGAAAAAATGTCAACGCGGTTTTCTCTAAGGCGGAATAAGCTGGGGCCGATTTTTCAACGCTATCTTGTTCACACAATGCCTACAAGTCTAAATCTGCATTTTCAGCCTTCTAGCTCTTTTCGTTAAGGAGATATTGCAAAGCATTTGGAAAAAATGTCAACGCGGTTTTCTCTAAGGCGGAATAAGCTGGGGCCGATTTTTCAACGTTATCTTGTTCACACAATGCCTACAAGTCTAAATCTGCATTTTCAGCCTTCTAGCTCTTTTCGTTAAGGAGATATTGCAAAGCATTTGGAAAAAATGTCAACGCGGTTTTCTCTAAGGCGGAATAAGCTGGGGTCGATTTTTCAACGCTATCTTGTTCACACAATGCCTACAAGTCTAAATCTGCATTTTCAGCCTTCTAGCTCTTTTCGTTAAGGAGATATTGCAAAGCATTTGGAAAAAATGTCAACGCGGTTTTCTCTAAGGCGGAATAAGCTGGGGCCGATTTTTCAACGTTATCTTGTTCACACAATGCCTACAAGTCTAAATCTGCATTTTCAGCCTTCTAGCGCTTTTCGTTAAGGAGATATTGCAAAGCATTTGGAAAAAATGTCAACGCGGTTTTCTCTAAGGCGGAATAAGCTGGGGCCGATTTTTCAACGTTATCTTGTTCACACAATGCCTACAAGTCTAAATCTGCATTTTAAGCCTTCCAGCTCTTTTCGTTAAGGAGATATTGCATGGCATTTGGAAAAAATGTCAACGCGGTTTTCTCTAAGGCGGAATAAGCTGGGGCCGATTTTTCAACGTTATCTTGTTCACACAATGCCTACAAGTCTAAATCTGCATTTTTAGCCTTCCAGCTCTTTTCGTTAAGGAGATATTGCAAAGCATTTGGAAAAAATGTCAACGCGGTTTTCTCTAAGGCGGAATAAGCTGGGGCCGATTTTTCAACGTTATCTTGTTCACACAATGCCTACAAGTCTAAATCTGCATTTTCAGCCTTCTAGCTCTTTTCGTTAAGGAGATATTGCAAAGCATTTGGAAAAAATGTCAACGCGGTTTTCTCTAAGGCGGAATAAGCTGGGGCCGATTTTTCAACGTTATCTTGTTCACACAATGCCTACAAGTCTAAATCTGCATTTTTAGCCTTCCAGCTCTTTTCGTTAAGGAGATATTGCAAAGCATTTGGAAAAAATGTCAACGAGGTTTTCTCTAAGGCGGAATAAGCTGGGGCCGATTTTTCAACGTTATCTTGTTCACACAATGCCTACAAGTCTAAATCTGCATTTTCAGCCTTCTAGCTCTTTTCGTTAAGGAGATATTGCAAAGCATTTGGAAAAAATGTCAACGCGGTTTTCTCTAAGGCGGAATAAGCTGGGGCCGATTTTTCAACGTTATCTTGTTCACACAATGCCTACAAGTCTAAATCTGCATTTTCAGCCTTCTAGCTCTTTTCGTTAAGGAGATATTGCAAAGCATTTGGAAAAAATGTCAACGCGGTTTTCTCTAAGGCGGAATAAGCTGGGGCCGATTTTTCAACGTTATCTTGTTCACACAATGCCTACAAGTCTAAATCTGCATTTTCAGCCTTCCAGCTCTTTTCGTTAAGGAGATATTGCAAAGCATTTGGAAAAAATGTCAACGCGGTTTTCTCTAAGGCGGAATGAGCTGGGGCCGATTTTTCAACGTTATCTTGTTCACACAATGCCTACAAGTCTAAATCTGCATTTTCAGCCTTCTAGCTCTTTTCGTTAAGGAGATATTGCAAAGCATTTGGAAAAAATGTCAACGCGGTTTTCTCTAAGGCGGAATAAGCTGGGGCCGATTTTTCAACGTTATCTTGTTCACACAATGCCTACAAGTCTAAATCTGCATTTTCAGCCTTCCAGCTCTTTTCGTTAAGGAGATATTGCAAAGCATTTGGAAAAAATGTCAACGCGGTTTTCTCTAAGGCGGAATGAGCTGGGGCCGATTTTTCAACGTTATCTTGTTCACACAATGCCTACAAGTCTAAATCTGCATTTTCAGCCTTCTAGCTCTTTTCGTTAAGGAGATATTGCAAAGCATTTGGAAAAAATGTCAACGCGGTTTTCTCTAAGGCGGAATAAGCTGGGGCCGATTTTTCAACGCTATCTTGTTCACACAATGCCTACAAGTCTAAATCTGCATTTTCAGCCTTCTAGCTCTTTTCGTTAAGGAGATATTGCAAAGCATTTGGAAAAAATGTCAACGCGGTTTTCTCTAAGGCGGAATAAGCTGGGGCCGATTTTTCAACGTTATCTTGTTCACACAATGCCTACAAGTCTAAATCTGCATTTTCAGCCTTCTAGCGCTTTTCGTTAAGGAGATATTGCAAAGCATTTGGAAAAAATGTCAACGCGGTTTTCTCTAAGGCGGAATAAGCTGGGGCCGATTTTTCAACGTTATCTTGTTCACACAATGCCTACAAGTCTAAATCTGCATTTTAAGCCTTCCAGCTCTTTTCGTTAAGGAGATATTGCATGGCATTTGGAAAAAATGTCAACGCGGTTTTCTCTAAGGCGGAATAAGCTGGGGCCGATTTTTCAACGTTATCTTGTTCACACAATGCCTACAAGTCTAAATCTGCATTTTTAGCCTTCCAGCTCTTTTCGTTAAGGAGATATTGCAAAGCATTTGGAAAAAATGTCAACGCGGTTTTCTCTAAGGCGGAATAAGCTGGGGCCGATTTTTCAACGTTATCTTGTTCACACAATGCCTACAAGTCTAAATCTGCATTTTCAGCCTTCTAGCTCTTTTCGTTAAGGAGATATTGCAAAGCATTTGGAAAAAATGTCAACGCGGTTTTCTCTAAGGCGGAATAAGCTGGGGCCGATTTTTCAACGTTATCTTGTTCACACAATGCCTACAAGTCTAAATCTGCATTTTCAGCCTTCTAGCTCTTTTCGTTAAGGAGATATTGCAAAGCATTTGGAAAAAATGTCAACGCGGTTTTCTCTAAGGCGGAATAAGCTGGGGCCGATTTTTCAACGCTATCTTGTTCACACAATGCCTACAAGTCTAAATCTGCATTTTCAGCCTTCTAGCTCTTTTCGTTAAGGAGATATTGCAAAGCATTTGGAAAAAATGTCAACGCGGTTTTCTCTAAGGCGGAATAAGCTGGGGCCGATTTTTCAACGTTATCTTGTTCACACAATGCCTACAAGTCTAAATCTGCATTTTCAGCCTTCTAGCGCTTTTCGTTAAGGAGATATTGCAAAGCATTTGGAAAAAATGTCAACGCGGTTTTCTCTAAGGCGGAATAAGCTGGGGCCGATTTTTCAACGTTATCTTGTTCACACAATGCCTACAAGTCTAAATCTGCATTTTAAGCCTTCCAGCTCTTTTCGTTAAGGAGATATTGCATGGCATTTGGAAAAAATGTCAACGCGGTTTTCTCTAAGGCGGAATAAGCTGGGGCCGATTTTTCAACGTTATCTTGTTCACACAATGCCTACAAGTCTAAATCTGCATTTTTAGCCTTCCAGCTCTTTTCGTTAAGGAGATATTGCAAAGCATTTGGAAAAAATGTCAACGCGGTTTTCTCTAAGGCGGAATAAGCTGGGGCCGATTTTTCAACGTTATCTTGTTCACACAATGCCTACAAGTCTAAATCTGCATTTTCAGCCTTCTAGCTCTTTTCGTTAAGGAGATATTGCAAAGCATTTGGAAAAAATGTCAACGCGGTTTTCTCTAAGGCGGAATAAGCTGGGGCCGATTTTTCAACGTTATCTTGTTCACACAATGCCTACAAGTCTAAATCTGCATTTTCAGCCTTCTAGCTCTTTTCGTTAAGGAGATATTGCAAAGCATTTGGAAAAAATGTCAACGCGGTTTTCTCTAAGGCGGAATAAGCTGGGGCCGATTTTTCAACGTTATCTTGTTCACACAATGCCTACAAGTCTAAATCTGCATTTTCAGCCTTCCAGCTCTTTTCGTTAAGGAGATATTGCAAAGCATTTGGAAAAAATGTCAACGCGGTTTTCTCTAAGGCGGAATGAGCTGGGGCCGATTTTTCAACGTTATCTTGTTCACACAATGCCTACAAGTCTAAATCTGCATTTTCAGCCTTCTAGCTCTTTTCGTTAAGGAGATATTGCAAAGCATTTGGAAAAAATGTCAACGCGGTTTTCTCTAAGGCGGAATAAGCTGGGGCCGATTTTTCAACGTTATCTTGTTCACACAATGCCTACAAGTCTAAATCTGCATTTTCAGCCTTCCAGCTCTTTTCGTTAAGGAGATATTGCAAAGCATTTGGAAAAAATGTCAACGCGGTTTTCTCTAAGGCGGAATGAGCTGGGGCCGATTTTTCAACGTTATCTTGTTCACACAATGCCTACAAGTCTAAATCTGCATTTTCAGCCTTCTAGCTCTTTTCGTTAAGGAGATATTGCAAAGCATTTGGAAAAAATGTCAACGCGGTTTTCTCTAAGGCGGAATAAGCTGGGGCCGATTTTTCAACGTTATCTTGTTCACACAATGCCTACAAGTCTAAATCTGCATTTTCAGCCTTCTAGCTCTTTTCGTTAAGGAGATATTGCAAAGCATTTGGAAAAAATGTCAACGCGGTTTTCTCTAAGGCGGAATAAGCTGGGGCCGATTTTTCAACGTTATCTTGTTCACACAATGCCTACAAGTCTAAATCTGCATTTTCAGCCTTCCAGCTCTTTTCGTTAAGGAGATATTGCAAAGCATTTGGAAAAAATGTCAACGCGGTTTTCTCTAAGGCGGAATGAGCTGGGGCCGATTTTTCAACGTTATCTTGTTCACACAATGCCTACAAGTCTAAATCTGCATTTTCAGCCTTCTAGCTCTTTTCGTTAAGGAGATATTGCAAGGCATTTGGAAAAAATGTCAACGCGGTTTTCTCTAAGGCGGAATAAGCTGGGGCCGATTTTTCAACGCTATCTTGTTCACACAATGCCTACAAGTCTAAATCTGCATTTTCAGCCTTCTAGCTCTTTTCTTTAAGGAGATATTGCAAAGCATTTGGAAAAAATGTCAACGCGGTTTTCTCTAAGGCGGAATAAGCTGGGGCCGATTTTTCAACGTTATCTTGTTCACACAATGCCTACAAGTCTAAATCTGCATTTTCAGCCTTCCAGCTTTTTTCGTTAAGGAGATATTGCAAGGCATTTGGAAAAAATGTCAACGCGGTTTTCTCTAAGGCGGAATAAGCTGGGGCCGATTTTTCAACGTTATCTTGTTCACACAATGCCTACAAGTCTAAATCTGCATTTTCAGCCTTCCAGCTCTTTTCGTTAAGGAGATATTGCAAAGCATTTGGAAAAAATGTCAACGCGGTTTTCTCTAAGGCGGAATAAGCTGGGGCCGATTTTTCAACGTTATCTTGTTCACACAATGCCTACAAGTCTAAATCTGCATTTTCAGCCTTCCAGCTCTTTTCGTTAAGGAGATATTGCAAAGCATTTGGAAAAAATGTCAACGCGGTTTTCTCTAAGGCGGAATAAGCTGGGGCCGATTTTTCAACGTTATCTTGTTCACACAATGCCTACAAGTCTAAATCTGCATTTTCAGCCTTCTAGCTCTTTTCGTTAAGGAGATATTGCAAAGCATTTGGAAAAAATGTCAACGCGGTTTTCTCTAAGGCGGAATAAGCTGGGGCCGATTTTTCAACGCTATCTTGTTCACACAATGCCTACAAGTCTAAATCTGCATTTTCAGCCTTCTAGCTCTTTTCGTTAAGGAGATATTGCAAAGCATTTGGAAAAAATGTCAACGCGGTTTTCTCTAAGGCGGAATAAGCTGGGGCCGATTTTTCAACGCTATCTTGTTCACACAATGCCTACAAGTCTAAATCTGCATTTTCAGCCTTCTAGCTCTTTTCGTTAAGGAGATATTGCAAAGCATTTGGAAAAAATGTCAACGCGGTTTTCTCTAAGGCGGAATAAGCTGGGGCCGATTTTTCAACGTTATCTTGTTCACACAATGCCTACAAGTCTAAATCTGCATTTTCAGCCTTCTAGCGCTTTTCGTTAAGGAGATATTGCAAAGCATTTGGAAAAAATGTCAACGCGGTTTTCTCTAAGGCGGAATAAGCTGGGGCCGATTTTTCAACGTTATCTTGTTCACACAATGCCTACAAGTCTAAATCTGCATTTTCAGCCTTCTAGCTCTTTTCGTTAAGGAGATATTGCAAGGCATTTGGAAAAAATGTCAACGCGGTTTTCTCTAAGGCGGAATAAGCTGGGGCCGATTTTTCAACGCTATCTTGTTCACACAATGCCTACAAGTCTAAATCTGCATTTTCAGCCTTCTAGCTCTTTTCGTTAAGGAGATATTGCAAAGCATTTGGAAAAAATGTCAACGCGGTTTTCTCTAAGGCGGAATAAGCTGGGGCCGATTTTTCAACGCTATCTTGTTCACACAATGCCTACAAGTCTAAATCTGCATTTTCAGCCTTCTAGCTCTTTTCGTTAAGGAGATATTGCAAAGCATTTGGAAAAAATGTCAACGCGGTTTTCTCTAAGGCGGAATAAGCTGGGGCCGATTTTTCAACGTTATCTTGTTCACACAATGCCTACAAGTCTAAATCTGCATTTTCAGCCTTCTAGCGCTTTTCGTTAAGGAGATATTGCAAAGCATTTGGAAAAAATGTCAACGCGGTTTTCTCTAAGGCGGAATAAGCTGGGGCCGATTTTTCAACGTTATCTTGTTCACACAATGCCTACAAGTCTAAATCTGCATTTTAAGCCTTCCAGCTCTTTTCGTTAAGGAGATATTGCATGGCATTTGGAAAAAATGTCAACGCGGTTTTCTCTAAGGCGGAATAAGCTGGGGCCGATTTTTCAACGTTATCTTGTTCACACAATGCCTACAAGTCTAAATCTGCATTTTTAGCCTTCCAGCTCTTTTCGTTAAGGAGATATTGCAAAGCATTTGGAAAAAATGTCAACGCGGTTTTCTCTAAGGCGGAATAAGCTGGGGCCGATTTTTCAACGTTATCTTGTTCACACAATGCCTACAAGTCTAAATCTGCATTTTCAGCCTTCTAGCTCTTTTCGTTAAGGAGATATTGCAAAGCATTTGGAAAAAATGTCAACGCGGTTTTCTCTAAGGCGGAATAAGCTGGGGCCGATTTTTCAACGTTATCTTGTTCACACAATGCCTACAAGTCTAAATCTGCATTTTCAGCCTTCTAGCTCTTTTCGTTAAGGAGATATTGCAAAGCATTTGGAAAAAATGTCAACGCGGTTTTCTCTAAGGCGGAATAAGCTGGGGCCGATTTTTCAACGTTATCTTGTTCACACAATGCCTACAAGTCTAAATCTGCATTTTCAGCCTTCCAGCTCTTTTCGTTAAGGAGATATTGCAAAGCATTTGGAAAAAATGTCAACGCGGTTTTCTCTAAGGCGGAATGAGCTGGGGCCGATTTTTCAACGTTATCTTGTTCACACAATGCCTACAAGTCTAAATCTGCATTTTCAGCCTTCTAGCTCTTTTCGTTAAGGAGATATTGCAAAGCATTTGGAAAAAATGTCAACGCGGTTTTCTCTAAGGCGGAATAAGCTGGGGCCGATTTTTCAACGTTATCTTGTTCACACAATGCCTACAAGTCTAAATCTGCATTTTCAGCCTTCCAGCTCTTTTCGTTAAGGAGATATTGCAAAGCATTTGGAAAAAATGTCAACGCGGTTTTCTCTAAGGCGGAATGAGCTGGGGCCGATTTTTCAACGTTATCTTGTTCACACAATGCCTACAAGTCTAAATCTGCATTTTCAGCCTTCTAGCTCTTTTCGTTAAGGAGATATTGCAAAGCATTTGGAAAAAATGTCAACGCGGTTTTCTCTAAGGCGGAATAAGCTGGGGCCGATTTTTCAACGTTATCTTGTTCACACAATGCCTACAAGTCTAAATCTGCATTTTCAGCCTTCCAGCTCTTTTCGTTAAGGAGATATTGCAAAGCATTTGGAAAAAATGTCAACGCGGTTTTCTCTAAGGCGGAATGAGCTGGGGCCGATTTTTCAACGTTATCTTGTTCACACAATGCCTACAAGTCTAAATCTGCATTTTCAGCCTTCTAGCTCTTTTCGTTAAGGAGATATTGCAAGGCATTTGGAAAAAATGTCAACGCGGTTTTCTCTAAGGCGGAATAAGCTGGGGCCGATTTTTCAACGCTATCTTGTTCACACAATGCCTACAAGTCTAAATCTGCATTTTCAGCCTTCTAGCTCTTTTCTTTAAGGAGATATTGCAAAGCATTTGGAAAAAATGTCAACGCGGTTTTCTCTAAGGCGGAATAAGCTGGGGCCGATTTTTCAACGTTATCTTGTTCACACAATGCCTACAAGTCTAAATCTGCATTTTCAGCCTTCTAGCTCTTTTCGTTAAGGAGATATTGCAAAGCATTTGGAAAAAATGTCAACGCGGTTTTCTCTAAGGCGGAATAAGCTTGGGCCGATTTTTCAACGCTATCTTGTTCACACAATGCCTACAAGTCTAAATCTGCATTTTCAGCCTTCTAGCTCTTTTCGTTAAGGAGATATTGCAAAGCATTTGGAAAAAATGTCAACGCGGTTTTCTCTAAGGCGGAATAAGCTGGGGCCGATTTTTCAACGCTATCTTGTTCACACAATGCCTACAAGTCTAAATCTGCATTTTCAGCCTTCTAGCTCTTTTCGTTAAGGAGATATTGCAAAGCATTTGGAAAAAATGTCAACGCGGTTTTCTCTAAGGCGGAATAAGCTGGGGCCGATTTTTCAACGTTATCTTGTTCACACAATGCCTACAAGTCTAAATCTGCATTTTCAGCCTTCTAGCGCTTTTCGTTAAGGAGATATTGCAAAGCATTTGGAAAAAATGTCAACGCGGTTTTCTCTAAGGCGGAATAAGCTGGGGCCGATTTTTCAACGTTATCTTGTTCACACAATGCCTACAAGTCTAAATCTGCATTTTCAGCCTTCTAGCTCTTTTCGTTAAGGAGATATTGCAAGGCATTTGGAAAAAATGTCAACGCGGTTTTCTCTAAGGCGGAATAAGCTGGGGCCGATTTTTCAACGCTATCTTGTTCACACAATGCCTACAAGTCTAAATCTGCATTTTCAGCCTTCTAGCTCTTTTCGTTAAGGAGATATTGCAAAGCATTTGGAAAAAATGTCAACGCGGTTTTCTCTAAGGCGGAATAAGCTGGGGCCGATTTTTCAACGCTATCTTGTTCACACAATGCCTACAAGTCTAAATCTGCATTTTCAGCCTTCTAGCTCTTTTCGTTAAGGAGATATTGCAAAGCATTTGGAAAAAATGTCAACGCGGTTTTCTCTAAGGCGGAATAAGCTGGGGCCGATTTTTCAACGTTATCTTGTTCACACAATGCCTACAAGTCTAAATCTGCATTTTCAGCCTTCTAGCGCTTTTCGTTAAGGAGATATTGCAAAGCATTTGGAAAAAATGTCAACGCGGTTTTCTCTAAGGCGGAATAAGCTGGGGCCGATTTTTCAACGTTATCTTGTTCACACAATGCCTACAAGTCTAAATCTGCATTTTAAGCCTTCCAGCTCTTTTCGTTAAGGAGATATTGCATGGCATTTGGAAAAAATGTCAACGCGGTTTTCTCTAAGGCGGAATAAGCTGGGGCCGATTTTTCAACGTTATCTTGTTCACACAATGCCTACAAGTCTAAATCTGCATTTTTAGCCTTCCAGCTCTTTTCGTTAAGGAGATATTGCAAAGCATTTGGAAAAAATGTCAACGCGGTTTTCTCTAAGGCGGAATAAGCTGGGGCCGATTTTTCAACGTTATCTTGTTCACACAATGCCTACAAGTCTAAATCTGCATTTTCAGCCTTCTAGCTCTTTTCGTTAAGGAGATATTGCAAAGCATTTGGAAAAAATGTCAACGCGGTTTTCTCTAAGGCGGAATAAGCTGGGGCCGATTTTTCAACGTTATCTTGTTCACACAATGCCTACAAGTCTAAATCTGCATTTTCAGCCTTCTAGCGCTTTTCGTTAAGGAGATATTGCAAAGCATTTGGAAAAAATGTCAACGCGGTTTTCTCTAAGGCGGAATAAGCTGGGGCCGATTTTTCAACGTTATCTTGTTCACACAATGCCTACAAGTCTAAATCTGCATTTTAAGCCTTCCAGCTCTTTTCGTTAAGGAGATATTGCATGGCATTTGGAAAAAATGTCAACGCGGTTTTCTCTAAGGCGGAATAAGCTGGGGCCGATTTTTCAACGTTATCTTGTTCACACAATGCCTACAAGTCTAAATCTGCATTTTTAGCCTTCCAGCTCTTTTCGTTAAGGAGATATTGCAAAGCATTTGGAAAAAATGTCAACGCGGTTTTCTCTAAGGCGGAATAAGCTGGGGCCGATTTTTCAACGTTATCTTGTTCACACAATGCCTACAAGTCTAAATCTGCATTTTCAGCCTTCTAGCTCTTTTCGTTAAGGAGATATTGCAAAGCATTTGGAAAAAATGTCAACGCGGTTTTCTCTAAGGCGGAATAAGCTGGGGCCGATTTTTCAACGTTATCTTGTTCACACAATGCCTACAAGTCTAAATCTGCATTTTCAGCCTTCTAGCTCTTTTCGTTAAGGAGATATTGCAAAGCATTTGGAAAAAATGTCAACGCGGTTTTCTCTAAGGCGGAATAAGCTGGGGCCGATTTTTCAACGTTATCTTGTTCACACAATGCCTACAAGTCTAAATCTGCATTTTCAGCCTTCCAGCTCTTTTCGTTAAGGAGATATTGCAAAGCATTTGGAAAAAATGTCAACGCGGTTTTCTCTAAGGCGGAATGAGCTGGGGCCGATTTTTCAACGTTATCTTGTTCACACAATGCCTACAAGTCTAAATCTGCATTTTCAGCCTTCTAGCTCTTTTCGTTAAGGAGATATTGCAAAGCATTTGGAAAAAATGTCAACGCGGTTTTCTCTAAGGCGGAATAAGCTGGGGCCGATTTTTCAACGTTATCTTGTTCACACAATGCCTACAAGTCTAAATCTGCATTTTCAGCCTTCCAGCTCTTTTCGTTAAGGAGATATTGCAAAGCATTTGGAAAAAATGTCAACGCGGTTTTCTCTAAGGCGGAATGAGCTGGGGCCGATTTTTCAACGTTATCTTGTTCACACAATGCCTACAAGTCTAAAACTGCATTTTCAGCCTTCTAGCTCTTTTCGTTAAGGAGATATTGCAAAGCATTTGGAAAAAATGTCAACGCGGTTTTCTCTAAGGCGGAATAAGCTGGGGCCGATTTTTCAACGTTATCTTGTTCACACAATGCCTACAAGTCTAAATCTGCATTTTCAGCCTTCTAGCTCTTTTCGTTAAGGAGATATTGCAAAGCATTTGGAAAAAATGTCAACGCGGTTTTCTCTAAGGCGGAATAAGCTGGGGCCGATTTTTCAACGTTATCTTGTTCACACAATGCCTACAAGTCTAAATCTGCATTTTCAGCCTTCCAGCTCTTTTCGTTAAGGAGATATTGCAAAGCATTTGGAAAAAATGTCAACGCGGTTTTCTCTAAGGCGGAATGAGCTGGGGCCGATTTTTCAACGTTATCTTGTTCACACAATGCCTACAAGTCTAAATCTGCATTTTCAGCCTTCTAGCTCTTTTCGTTAAGGAGATATTGCAAGGCATTTGGAAAAAATGTCAACGCGGTTTTCTCTAAGGCGGAATAAGCTGGGGCCGATTTTTCAACGCTATCTTGTTCACACAATGCCTACAAGTCTAAATCTGCATTTTCAGCCTTCTAGCTCTTTTCTTTAAGGAGATATTGCAAAGCATTTGGAAAAAATGTCAACGCGGTTTTCTCTAAGGCGGAATAAGCTGGGGCCGATTTTTCAACGTTATCTTGTTCACACAATGCCTACAAGTCTAAATCTGCATTTTCAGCCTTCCAGCTTTTTTCGTTAAGGAGATATTGCAAGGCATTTGGAAAAAATGTCAACGCGGTTTTCTCTAAGGCGGAATAAGCTGGGGCCGATTTTTCAACGTTATCTTGTTCACACAATGCCTACAAGTCTAAATCTGCATTTTCAGCCTTCCAGCTCTTTTCGTTAAGGAGATATTGCAAAGCATTTGGAAAAAATGTCAACGCGGTTTTCTCTAAGGCGGAATAAGCTGGGGCCGATTTTTCAACGTTATCTTGTTCACACAATGCCTACAAGTCTAAATCTGCATTTTCAGCCTTCCAGCTTTTTTCGTTAAGGAGATATTGCAAAGCATTTGGAAAAAATGTCAACGCGGTTTTCTCTAAGGCGGAATAAGCTGGGGCCGATTTTTCAACGTTATCTTGTTCACACAATGCCTACAAGTCTAAATCTGCATTTTCAGCCTTCTAGCTCTTTTCGTTAAGGAGATATTGCAAAGCATTTGGAAAAAATGTCAACGCGGTTTTCTCTAAGGCGGAATGAGCTGGGGCCGATTTTTCAACGCTATCTTGTTCACACAATGCCTACAAGTCTAAATCTGCATTTTCAGCCTTCCAGCTCTTTTCGTTAAGGAGATATTGCAAGGCATTTGGAAAAAATGTCAACGCGGTTTTCTCTAAGGCGGAATAAGCTGGGGCCGATTTTTCAACGCTATCTTGTTCACACAATGCCTACAAGTCTAAATCTGCATTTTCAGCCTTCCAGCTCTTTTCGTTAAGGAGATATTGCAAGGCATTTGGAAAAAATGTCAACGCGGTTTTCTCTAAGGCGGAATAAGCTGGGGCCGATTTTTCAACGTTATCTTGTTCACACAATGCCTACAAGTCTAAATCTGCATTTTCAGCCTTCCAGCTCTTTTCGTTAAGGAGATATTGCAAAGCATTTGGAAAAAATGTCAACGCGGTTTTCTCTAAGGCGGAATGAGCTGGGGCCGATTTTTCAACGTTATCTTGTTCACACAATGCCTACAAGTCTAAATCTGCATTTTCAGCCTTCTAGCTCTTTTCGTTAAGGAGATATTGCAAGGCATTTGGAAAAAATGTCAACGCGGTTTTCTCTAAGGCGGAATAAGCTGGGGCCGATTTTTCAACGCTATCTTGTTCACACAATGCCTACAAGTCTAAATCTGCATTTTCAGCCTTCTAGCTCTTTTCGTTAAGGAGATATTGCAAAGCATTTGGAAAAAATGTCAACGCGGTTTTCTCTAAGGCGGAATAAGCTGGGGCCGATTTTTCAACGCTATCTTGTTCACACAATGCCTACAAGTCTAAATCTGCATTTTCAGCCTTCTAGCTCTTTTCGTTAAGGAGATATTGCAAAGCATTTGGAAAAAATGTCAACGCGGTTTTCTCTAAGGCGGAATAAGCTGGGGCCGATTTTTCAACGTTATCTTGTTCACACAATGCCTACAAGTCTAAATCTGCATTTTCAGCCTTCTAGCGCTTTTCGTTAAGGAGATATTGCAAAGCATTTGGAAAAAATGTCAACGCGGTTTTCTCTAAGGCGGAATAAGCTGGGGCCGATTTTTCAACGTTATCTTGTTCACACAATGCCTACAAGTCTAAATCTGCATTTTAAGCCTTCCAGCTCTTTTCGTTAAGGAGATATTGCATGGCATTTGGAAAAAATGTCAACGCGGTTTTCTCTAAGGCGGAATAAGCTGGGGCCGATTTTTCAACGTTATCTTGTTCACACAATGCCTACAAGTCTAAATCTGCATTTTTAGCCTTCCAGCTCTTTTCGTTAAGGAGATATTGCAAAGCATTTGGAAAAAATGTCAACGCGGTTTTCTCTAAGGCGGAATAAGCTGGGGCCGATTTTTCAACGTTATCTTGTTCACACAATGCCTACAAGTCTAAATCTGCATTTTCAGCCTTCCAGCTCTTTTCGTTAAGGAGATATTGCAAAGCATTTGGAAAAAATGTCAACGCGGTTTTCTCTAAGGCGGAATAAGCTGGGGCCGATTTTTCAACGTTATCTTGTTCACACAATGCCTACAAGTCTAAATCTGCATTTTCAGCCTTCTAGCTCTTTTCGTTAAGGAGATATTGCAAAGCATTTGGAAAAAATGTCAACGCGGTTTTCTCTAAGGCGGAATGAGCTGGGGCCGATTTTTCAACGCTATCTTGTTCACACAATGCCTACAAGTCTAAATCTGCATTTTCAGCCTTCCAGCTCTTTTCGTTAAGGAGATATTGCAAGGCATTTGGAAAAAATGTCAACGCGGTTTTCTCTAAGGCGGAATAAGCTGGGGCCGATTTTTCAACGTTATCTTGTTCACACAATGCCTACAAGTCTAAATCTGCATTTTCAGCCTTCCAGCTCTTTTCGTTAAGGAGATATTGCAAAGCATTTGGAAAAAATGTCAACGCGGTTTTCTCTAAGGCGGAATGAGCTGGGGCCGATTTTTCAACGTTATCTTGTTCACACAATGCCTACAAGTCTAAATCTGCATTTTCAGCCTTCTAGCTTTTTTCGTTAAGGAGATATTGCAAGGCATTTGGAAAAAATGTCAACGCGGTTTTCTCTAAGGCGGAATGAGCTGGGGCCGATTTTTCAACGCTATCTTGTTCACACAATGCCTACAAGTCTAAATCTGCATTTTCAGCCTTCCAGCTCTTTTCGTTAAGGAGATATTGCAAGGCATTTGGAAAAAATGTCAACGCGGTTTTCTCTAAGGCGGAATAAGCTGGGGCCGATTTTTCAACGTTATCTTGTTCACACAATGCCTACAAGTCTAAATCTGCATTTTCAGCCTTCTAGCTCTTTTCGTTAAGGAGATATTGCAAAGCATTTGGAAAAAATGTCAACGCGGTTTTCTCTAAGGCGGAATAAGCTGGGGCCGATTTTTCAACGTTATCTTGTTCACACAATGCCTACAAGTCTAAATCTGCATTTTCAGCCTTCTAGCTCTTTTCGTTAAGGAGATATTGCAAAGCATTTGGAAAAAATGTCAACGCGGTTTTCTCTAAGGCGGAATAAGCTGGGGCCGATTTTTCAACGTTATCTTGTTCACACAATGCCTACAAGTCTAAATCTGCATTTTCAGCCTTCCAGCTCTTTTCGTTAAGGAGATATTGCAAAGCATTTGGAAAAAATGTCAACGCGGTTTTCTCTAAGGCGGAATGAGCTGGGGCCGATTTTTCAACGTTATCTTGTTCACACAATGCCTACAAGTCTAAATCTGCATTTTCAGCCTTCTAGCTCTTTTCGTTAAGGAGATATTGCAAAGCATTTGGAAAAAATGTCAACGCGGTTTTCTCTAAGGCGGAATAAGCTGGGGCCGATTTTTCAACGTTATCTTGTTCACACAATGCCTACAAGTCTAAATCTGCATTTTCAGCCTTCTAGCTCTTTTCGTTAAGGAGATATTGCAAAGCATTTGGAAAAAATGTCAACGCGGTTTTCTCTAAGGCGGAATAAGCTGGGGCCGATTTTTCAACGTTATCTTGTTCACACAATGCCTACAAGTCTAAATCTGCATTTTCAGCCTTCCAGCTCTTTTCGTTAAGGAGATATTGCAAAGCATTTGGAAAAAATGTCAACGCGGTTTTCTCTAAGGCGGAATGAGCTGGGGCCGATTTTTCAACGTTATCTTGTTCACACAATGCCTACAAGTCTAAATCTGCATTTTCAGCCTTCTAGCTCTTTTCGTTAAGGAGATATTGCAAAGCATTTGGAAAAAATGTCAACGCGGTTTTCTCTAAGGCGGAATAAGCTGGGGCCGATTTTTCAACGCTATCTTGTTCACACAATGCCTACAAGTCTAAATCTGCATTTTCAGCCTTCTAGCTCTTTTCGTTAAGGAGATATTGCAAAGCATTTGGAAAAAATGTCAACGCGGTTTTCTCTAAGGCGGAATAAGCTGGGGCCGATTTTTCAACGTTATCTTGTTCACACAATGCCTACAAGTCTAAATCTGCATTTTCAGCCTTCTAGCGCTTTTCGTTAAGGAGATATTGCAAAGCATTTGGAAAAAATGTCAACGCGGTTTTCTCTAAGGCGGAATAAGCTGGGGCCGATTTTTCAACGTTATCTTGTTCACACAATGCCTACAAGTCTAAATCTGCATTTTAAGCCTTCCAGCTCTTTTCGTTAAGGAGATATTGCATGGCATTTGGAAAAAATGTCAACGCGGTTTTCTCTAAGGCGGAATAAGCTGGGGCCGATTTTTCAACGTTATCTTGTTCACACAATGCCTACAAGTCTAAATCTGCATTTTTAGCCTTCCAGCTCTTTTCGTTAAGGAGATATTGCAAAGCATTTGGAAAAAATGTCAACGCGGTTTTCTCTAAGGCGGAATAAGCTGGGGCCGATTTTTCAACGTTATCTTGTTCACACAATGCCTACAAGTCTAAATCTGCATTTTCAGCCTTCCAGCTCTTTTCGTTAAGGAGATATTGCAAAGCATTTGGAAAAAATGTCAACGCGGTTTTCTCTAAGGCGGAATAAGCTGGGGCCGATTTTTCAACGTTATCTTGTTCACACAATGCCTACAAGTCTAAATCTGCATTTTCAGCCTTCTAGCTCTTTTCGTTAAGGAGATATTGCAAAGCATTTGGAAAAAATGTCAACGCGGTTTTCTCTAAGGCGGAATGAGCTGGGGCCGATTTTTCAACGCTATCTTGTTCACACAATGCCTACAAGTCTAAATCTGCATTTTCAGCCTTCCAGCTCTTTTCGTTAAGGAGATATTGCAAGGCATTTGGAAAAAATGTCAACGCGGTTTTCTCTAAGGCGGAATAAGCTGGGGCCGATTTTTCAACGTTATCTTGTTCACACAATGCCTACAAGTCTAAATCTGCATTTTCAGCCTTCCAGCTCTTTTCGTTAAGGAGATATTGCAAAGCATTTGGAAAAAATGTCAACGCGGTTTTCTCTAAGGCGGAATGAGCTGGGGCCGATTTTTCAACGTTATCTTGTTCACACAATGCCTACAAGTCTAAATCTGCATTTTCAGCCTTCTAGCTTTTTTCGTTAAGGAGATATTGCAAGGCATTTGGAAAAAATGTCAACGCGGTTTTCTCTAAGGCGGAATGAGCTGGGGCCGATTTTTCAACGCTATCTTGTTCACACAATGCCTACAAGTCTAAATCTGCATTTTCAGCCTTCCAGCTCTTTTCGTTAAGGAGATATTGCAAGGCATTTGGAAAAAATGTCAACGCGGTTTTCTCTAAGGCGGAATAAGCTGGGGCCGATTTTTCAACGTTATCTTGTTCACACAATGCCTACAAGTCTAAATCTGCATTTTCAGCCTTCTAGCTCTTTTCGTTAAGGAGATATTGCAAAGCATTTGGAAAAAATGTCAACGCGGTTTTCTCTAAGGCGGAATAAGCTGGGGCCGATTTTTCAACGTTATCTTGTTCACACAATGCCTACAAGTCTAAATCTGCATTTTCAGCCTTCTAGCTCTTTTCGTTAAGGAGATATTGCAAAGCATTTGGAAAAAATGTCAACGCGGTTTTCTCTAAGGCGGAATAAGCTGGGGCCGATTTTTCAACGTTATCTTGTTCACACAATGCCTACAAGTCTAAATCTGCATTTTCAGCCTTCCAGCTCTTTTCGTTAAGGAGATATTGCAAAGCATTTGGAAAAAATGTCAACGCGGTTTTCTCTAAGGCGGAATGAGCTGGGGCCGATTTTTCAACGTTATCTTGTTCACACAATGCCTACAAGTCTAAATCTGCATTTTCAGCCTTCTAGCTCTTTTCGTTAAGGAGATATTGCAAAGCATTTGGAAAAAATGTCAACGCGGTTTTCTCTAAGGCGGAATAAGCTGGGGCCGATTTTTCAACGTTATCTTGTTCACACAATGCCTACAAGTCTAAATCTGCATTTTCAGCCTTCTAGCTCTTTTCGTTAAGGAGATATTGCAAAGCATTTGGAAAAAATGTCAACGCGGTTTTCTCTAAGGCGGAATAAGCTGGGGCCGATTTTTCAACGTTATCTTGTTCACACAATGCCTACAAGTCTAAATCTGCATTTTCAGCCTTCCAGCTCTTTTCGTTAAGGAGATATTGCAAAGCATTTGGAAAAAATGTCAACGCGGTTTTCTCTAAGGCGGAATGAGCTGGGGCCGATTTTTCAACGTTATCTTGTTCACACAATGCCTACAAGTCTAAATCTGCATTTTCAGCCTTCTAGCTCTTTTCGTTAAGGAGATATTGCAAGGCATTTGGAAAAAATGTCAACGCGGTTTTCTCTAAGGCGGAATAAGCTGGGGCCGATTTTTCAACGCTATCTTGTTCACACAATGCCTACAAGTCTAAATCTGCATTTTCAGCCTTCTAGCTCTTTTCTTTAAGGAGATATTGCAAAGCATTTGGAAAAAATGTCAACGCGGTTTTCTCTAAGGCGGAATAAGCTGGGGCCGATTTTTCAACGTTATCTTGTTCACACAATGCCTACAAGTCTAAATCTGCATTTTCAGCCTTCCAGCTTTTTTCGTTAAGGAGATATTGCAAGGCATTTGGAAAAAATGTCAACGCGGTTTTCTCTAAGGCGGAATAAGCTGGGGCCGATTTTTCAACGTTATCTTGTTCACACAATGCCTACAAGTCTAAATCTGCATTTTCAGCCTTCCAGCTCTTTTCGTTAAGGAGATATTGCAAAGCATTTGGAAAAAATGTCAACGCGGTTTTCTCTAAGGCGGAATAAGCTGGGGCCGATTTTTCAACGTTATCTTGTTCACACAATGCCTACAAGTCTAAATCTGCATTTTCAGCCTTCCAGCTCTTTTCGTTAAGGAGATATTGCAAAGCATTTGGAAAAAATGTCAACGCGGTTTTCTCTAAGGCGGAATAAGCTGGGGCCGATTTTTCAACGTTATCTTGTTCACACAATGCCTACAAGTCTAAATCTGCATTTTCAGCCTTCTAGCTCTTTTCGTTAAGGAGATATTGCAAAGCATTTGGAAAAAATGTCAACGCGGTTTTCTCTAAGGCGGAATGAGCTGGGGCCGATTTTTCAACGCTATCTTGTTCACACAATGCCTACAAGTCTAAATCTGCAT
This sequence comes from Crinia signifera, assembly GCF_055691185.1. Classification (NCBI taxonomy): domain Eukaryota; kingdom Metazoa; phylum Chordata; class Amphibia; order Anura; family Myobatrachidae; genus Crinia; species Crinia signifera. Next base: position 81,790 of record NW_028142332.1, read on the forward strand.
TTTCAGCCTTCCAGCTCTTTTCGTTAAGGAGATATTGCAAGGCATTTGGAAAAAATGTCAACGCGGTTTTCTCTAAGGCGGAATAAGCTGGGGCCGATTTTTCAACGCTATCTTGTTCACACAATGCCTACAAGTCTAAATCTGCATTTTCAGCCTTCCAGCTCTTTTCGTTAAGGAGATATTGCAAGGCATTTGGAAAAAATGTCAACGCGGTTTTCTCTAAGGCGGAATAAGCTGGGGCCGATTTTTCAACGTTATCTTGTTCACACAATGCCTACAAGTCTAAATCTGCATTTTCAGCCTTCCAGCTCTTTTCGTTAAGGAGATATTGCAAAGCATTTGGAAAAAATGTCAACGCGGTTTTCTCTAAGGCGGAATGAGCTGGGCCGATTTTTCAACGTTATCTTGTTCACACAATGCCTACAAGTCTAAATCTGCATTTTCAGCCTTCTAGCTCTTTTCGTTAAGGAGATATTGCAAGGCATTTGGAAAAAATGTCAACGCGGTTTTCTCTAAGGCGGAATAAGCTGGGGCCGATTTTTCAACGCTATCTTGTTCACACAATGCCTACAAGTCTAAATCTGCATTTTCAGCCTTCTAGCTCTTTTCGTTAAGGAGATATTGCAAAGCATTTGGAAAAAATGTCAACGCGGTTTTCTCTAAGGCGGAATAAGCTGGGGCCGATTTTTCAACGTTATCTTGTTCACACAATGCCTACAAGTCTAAATCTGCATTTTCAGCCTTCTAGCGCTTTTCGTTAAGGAGATATTGCAAAGCATTTGGAAAAAATGTCAACGCGGTTTTCTCTAAGGCGGAATAAGCTGGGGCCGATTTTTCAACGTTATCTTGTTCACACAATGCCTACAAGTCTAAATCTGCATTTTAAGCCTTCCAGCTCTTTTCGTTAAGGAGATATTGCATGGCATTTGGAAAAAATGTCAACGCGGTTTTCTCTAAGGCGGAATAAGCTGGGGCCGATTTTTCAACGTTATCTTGTTCACACAATGCCTACAAGTCTAAATCTGCATTTTTAGCCTTCCAGCTCTTTTCGTTAAGGAGATATTGCAAAGCATTTGGAAAAAATGTCAACGCGGTTTTCTCTAAGGCGGAATAAGCTGGGGCCGATTTTTCAACGTTATCTTGTTCACACAATGCCTACAAGTCTAAATCTGCATTTTCAGCCTTCCAGCTCTTTTCGTTAAGGAGATATTGCAAAGCATTTGGAAAAAATGTCAACGCGGTTTTCTCTAAGGCGGAATAAGCTGGGGCCGATTTTTCAACGTTATCTTGTTCACACAATGCCTACAAGTCTAAATCTGCATTTTCAGCCTTCTAGCTCTTTTCGTTAAGGAGATATTGCAAAGCATTTGGAAAAAATGTCAACGCGGTTTTCTCTAAGGCGGAATGAGCTGGGGCCGATTTTTCAACGCTATCTTGTTCACACAATGCCTACAAGTCTAAATCTGCATTTTCAGCCTTCCAGCTCTTTTCGTTAAGGAGATATTGCAAGGCATTTGGAAAAAATGTCAACGCGGTTTTCTCTAAGGCGGAATAAGCTGGGGCCGATTTTTCAACGTTATCTTGTTCACACAATGCCTACAAGTCTAAATCTGCATTTTCAGCCTTCCAGCTCTTTTCGTTAAGGAGATATTGCAAAGCATTTGGAAAAAATGTCAACGCGGTTTTCTCTAAGGCGGAATGAGCTGGGGCCGATTTTTCAACGTTATATTGTTCACACAATGCCTACAAGTCTAAATCTGCATTTTCAGCCTTCTAGCTTTTTTCGTTAAGGAGATATTGCAAGGCATTTGGAAAAAATGTCAACGCGGTTTTCTCTAAGGCGGAATGAGCTGGGGCCGATTTTTCAACGCTATCTTGTTCACACAATGCCTACAAGTCTAAATCTGCATTTTCAGCCTTCCAGCTCTTTTCGTTAAGGAGATATTGCAAGGCATTTGGAAAAAATGTCAACGCGGTTTTCTCTAAGGCGGAATAAGCTGGGGCCGATTTTTCAACGTTATCTTGTTCACACAATGCCTACAAGTCTAAATCTGCATTTTCAGCCTTCTAGCTCTTTTCGTTAAGGAGATATTGCAAAGCATTTGGAAAAAATGTCAACGCGGTTTTCTCTAAGGCGGAATAAGCTGGGGCCGATTTTTCAACGTTATCTTGTTCACACAATGCCTACAAGTCTAAATCTGCATTTTCAGCCTTCTAGCTCTTTTCGTTAAGGAGATATTGCAAAGCATTTGGAAAAAATGTCAACGCGGTTTTCTCTAAGGCGGAATAAGCTGGGGCCGATTTTTCAACGTTATCTTGTTCACACAATGCCTACAAGTCTAAATCTGCATTTTCAGCCTTCCAGCTCTTTTCGTTAAGGAGATATTGCAAAGCATTTGGAAAAAATGTCAACGCGGTTTTCTCTAAGGCGGAATGAGCTGGGGCCGATTTTTCAACGTTATCTTGTTCACACAATGCCTACAAGTCTAAATCTGCATTTTCAGCCTTCTAGCTCTTTTCGTTAAGGAGATATTGCAAAGCATTTGGAAAAAATGTCAACGCGGTTTTCTCTAAGGCGGAATAAGCTGGGGCCGATTTTTCAACGTTATCTTGTTCACACAATGCCTACAAGTCTAAATCTGCATTTTCAGCCTTCTAGCGCTTTTCGTTAAGGAGATATTGCAAAGCATTTGGAAAAAATGTCAACGCGGTTTTCTCTAAGGCGGAATAAGCTGGGGCCGATTTTTCAACGTTATCTTGTTCACACAATGCCTACAAGTCTAAATCTGCATTTTAAGCCTTCCAGCTCTTTTCGTTAAGGAGATATTGCATGGCATTTGGAAAAAATGTCAACGCGGTTTTCTCTAAGGCGGAATAAGCTGGGGCCGATTTTTCAACGTTATCTTGTTCACACAATGCCTACAAGTCTAAATCTGCATTTTTAGCCTTCCAGCTCTTTTCGTTAAGGAGATATTGCAAAGCATTTGGAAAAAATGTCAACGCGGTTTTCTCTAAGGCGGAATAAGCTGGGGCCGATTTTTCAACGTTATCTTGTTCACACAATGCCTACAAGTCTAAATCTGCATTTTCAGCCTTCCAGCTCTTTTCGTTAAGGAGATATTGCAAAGCATTTGGAAAAAATGTCAACGCGGTTTTCTCTAAGGCGGAATAAGCTGGGGCCGATTTTTCAACGTTATCTTGTTCACACAATGCCTACAAGTCTAAATCTGCATTTTCAGCCTTCTAGCTCTTTTCGTTAAGGAGATATTGCAAAGCATTTGGAAAAAATGTCAACGCGGTTTTCTCTAAGGCGGAATGAGCTGGGGCCGATTTTTCAACGCTATCTTGTTCACACAATGCCTACAAGTCTAAATCTGCATTTTCAGCCTTCCAGCTCTTTTCGTTAAGGAGATATTGCAAGGCATTTGGAAAAAATGTCAACGCGGTTTTCTCTAAGGCGGAATAAGCTGGGGCCGATTTTTCAACGTTATCTTGTTCACACAATGCCTACAAGTCTAAATCTGCATTTTCAGCCTTCCAGCTCTTTTCGTTAAGGAGATATTGCAAAGCATTTGGAAAAAATGTCAACGCGGTTTTCTCTAAGGCGGAATGAGCTGGGGCCGATTTTTCAACGTTATCTTGTTCACACAATGCCTACAAGTCTAAATCTGCATTTTCAGCCTTCTAGCTCTTTTCGTTAAGGAGATATTGCAAAGCATTTGGAAAAAATGTCAACGCGGTTTTCTCTAAGGCGGAATAAGCTGGGGCCGATTTTTCAACGTTATCTTGTTCACACAATGCCTACAAGTCTAAATCTGCATTTTCAGCCTTCTAGCGCTTTTCGTTAAGGAGATATTGCAAAGCATTTGGAAAAAATGTCAACGCGGTTTTCTCTAAGGCGGAATAAGCTGGGGCCGATTTTTCAACGTTATCTTGTTCACACAATGCCTACAAGTCTAAATCTGCATTTTAAGCCTTCCAGCTCTTTTCGTTAAGGAGATATTGCATGGCATTTGGAAAAAATGTCAACGCGGTTTTCTCTAAGGCGGAATAAGCTGGGGCCGATTTTTCAACGTTATCTTGTTCACACAATGCCTACAAGTCTAAATCTGCATTTTTAGCCTTCCAGCTCTTTTCGTTAAGGAGATATTGCAAAGCATTTGGAAAAAATGTCAACGCGGTTTTCTCTAAGGCGGAATAAGCTGGGGCCGATTTTTCAACGTTATCTTGTTCACACAATGCCTACAAGTCTAAATCTGCATTTTCAGCCTTCCAGCTCTTTTCGTTAAGGAGATATTGCAAAGCATTTGGAAAAAATGTCAACGCGGTTTTCTCTAAGGCGGAATAAGCTGGGCCGATTTTTCAACGTTATCTTGTTCACACAATGCCTACAAGTCTAAATCTGCATTTTCAGCCTTCTAGCTCTTTTCGTTAAGGAGATATTGCAAAGCATTTGGAAAAAATGTCAACGCGGTTTTCTCTAAGGCGGAATGAGCTGGGGCCGATTTTTCAACGCTATCTTGTTCACACAATGCCTACAAGTCTAAATCTGCATTTTCAGCCTTCCAGCTCTTTTCGTTAAGGAGATATTGCAAGGCATTTGGAAAAAATGTCAACGCGGTTTTCTCTAAGGCGGAATAAGCTGGGGCCGATTTTTCAACGTTATCTTGTTCACACAATGCCTACAAGTCTAAATCTGCATTTTCAGCCTTCCAGCTCTTTTCGTTAAGGAGATATTGCAAAGCATTTGGAAAAAATGTCAACGCGGTTTTCTCTAAGGCGGAATGAGCTGGGGCCGATTTTTCAACGTTATATTGTTCACACAATGCCTACAAGTCTAAATCTGCATTA
>NW_028142333.1:0-86582 GCF_055691185.1 Crinia signifera
TGGGCATGGCAGGGGGCTTAAGGGGGCCTGGACCCGCCCACTTCCGCTTTGGGGGCCATCAATAGTTGCCAGGGCTACCCTGGGCATGGCAGGGGGCTTAAGGGGGCCTGGACCCGCCCACTTCCGCTTTGGGGGCCAGCAACAGTTGCCAGGGCTACCCTGGGCATGGCAGGGGGCTGAAGGGGGCCTGGACCCGCCCACTTCCGCTTTGGGGGCCAGCAACAGTTGCCAGGGCTACCCTGGGCATGGCAGGGGGCTTAAGGGCGCCTGGACCCGCCCACTTCCGCTTTGAGGGCCAGCAACAGTTGCCAGGGCTACCCTGGGCATGGCAGGGGGCTGAAGGGGGCCTGGACCCGCCCACTTCCGCTTTGGGGGCCAGCAACAGTTGCCAGGGCATACCCTGGGCATGGCAGGGGGCTTAAGGGCGCCAGGACCCGCCCACTTCCGCTTTGGGGGGCCAGCAACAGTTGCCAGGGCAACCCTGGGCATGGCAGGGGCTTAAGGGGGCCTGGACCCGCCCACTCCGCTTTTGGGTCCAGCAACAGTTGCCAGGGCTACCCTGGGCATGGCAGGGGGCTTAAGGGGGCCTGGACCCGCCAACTTCCGCTTTGGGGGCCAGCAACAGTTGCCAGGACAACCCTGGGCATGGCAGGGGGCTTAAGGGGGCCTGGACCATCCCACTTCCGCTTTGGGGGCCAGCAACAGTTGCCAGGGCTACCCTGGGCATGGCAGGGGGCTTAAGGGGGCCTGGACCCGCCCACTTCCGCTTTGGGGGCCAGCAACAGTTGCCAGGGCTACCCTGGGCATGGCAGGGGGCTTAAGGGGGCATGAACCCGCCCACTTCCGCTTTGGGGGCCAGCAACAGTTGCCAGGGCTACCCTGGGCATGGCAGGGGGCTGAAGGGGGCCTGGACCCGCCCACTTCCGCTTTGGGGGCCAGCAACAGTTGCCAGGGCTACCCTGGGCATGGCAGGGGCTTAAGGGGGCCTGGACCCGCCCACTTCCGCTTTGGGGGCCAGCAACAGTTGCCAGGACAACCCTGGGCATGGCAGGGGGCTTAAGGGGGCCTGGACCCGCCAACTTCCGCTTTGGGGGCCAGCAACAGTTGCCAGGGCTACCCTGGGCATGGCAGGGGGCTGAAGGGGGCCTGGACCCGCCCACTTCCGCTTTGGGGGCCAGCAACAGTTGCCAGGGCTACCCTGGGCATGGCAGGGGGCTGACGGGGGCCTGGACCCGCCCACTTCCGCTTTGGGGGCCAGCAACAGTTGCCAGGGCTACCCTGGGCATGGCAGGGGGCTTAAGGGGGCCTGGACCCGCCCAATTCCGCTTTGGGTTCCAGCAACAGTTGCCAGGGCTACCCTGGGCATGGCAGGGGGCTGAAGGGGGCCTGGACCCGCCCACTTCCGCTTTGGGGGCCAGCAACAGTTGCCAGGGCTACCCTGGGCATGGCAGGGGCTTAAGGGCGCCTGGACCCGCCCACTTCCGCTTTGGGGGCCAGCAACAGTTGCCAGGGAAACCCGGGGCATGGCAGGGGGCTGAAGGGGGCCTGGACCCGCCCACTTCCGCTTTGGGGGCCAGCAACAGTTGCCAGGGCTACCCTGGGCATGGCAGGGGGCTTAAGGGGGCCTGGACCCGCCCACTTCCGCTTTGGGGGCCAGCAACAGTTGCCAGGACAACCCTGGGCATGGCAGGGGGCTTAAGGGGGCCTGGACCCGCCCACTTCCGCTTTGGGGGCCAGCAACAGTTGCCAGGGCTACCCTGGGCATGGCAGGGGGAATAAGGGGCCTGGACCCGCCCACTTCCGCTTTGGGGGCTAGCAACAGTTGCCAGGGCATACCCGGGGCATGGCAGGGGGCTTAAGGGCGCCTGGACCCGCCCACTTCCGCTTTTGGGGCCAGCAACAGTTGCCAGGGCAACCCTGGGCATAGCAGGGGGCTTAAGGGGGCCTGGACCCGCCAACTTCCGCTTTGGGGGCCAGCAACAGTTGCCAGGGCTACCCTGGGCATGGCAGGGGGCTGAAGGGGGCCTGGACCCGCCCACTTCCGCTTTGGGGGCCAGCAACAGTTGCCAGGGCTACCCTGGGCATGGCAGGGGGCTGAAGGGGGCCTGGACCCGCCCACTTCCGCTTTGGGGGCCAGCAACAGTTGCCAGGGCTACCCTGGGCATGGCAGGGGCTTAAGGGGGCCTGGACCCGCCCAATTCCGCTTTGGGTTCCAGCAACAGTTGCCAGGGCTACCCTGGGCATGGCAGGGGGCTGAAGGGGGCCTGGACCCGCCCACTTCCGCTTTGGGGGCCAGCAACAGTTGCCAGGGCTACCCTGGGCATGGCAGGGGGCTTAAGGGCGCCTGGACCCGCCCACTTCCGCTTTGGGGGCCAGCAACAGTTGCCAGGGCAACCCGGGGCATGGCAGGGGGCTGAAGGGGGCCTGGACCCGCCCACTTCCGCTTTGGGGGCCAGCAACAGTTGCCAGGGCTACCCTGGGCATGGCAGGGGGATTAAGGGGGCCTGGACCCGCCCACTTCCGCTTTGGGGGCTAGCAACAGTTGCCAGGGCATACCCTGGTGCATGGCAGGGGGCTTAAGGGCGCCAGGACCCGCCCACTTCCGCTTTGGGGGGCCAGCAACAGTTGCAAGGGCAACCCTGGGCATGGCAGGGGGCTTAAGGGGGCCTGGACCCGCCCACTTCCTCTTTAGGGGCCAGCAACAGTTGCCAGGGCTACCCTGGGCATGGCAGGGGGCTTAAGGGGGCCTGGACCCGCCCACTTCCGCTTTGGGGCCAGCAACAGTTGCCAGGACAACCCTGGGCATGGCAGGGGGCTTAAGGGGGCCTGGACCCGCCCACTTCCGCTTTGGGGGCCAGCAACAGTTGCCAGGGCTACCCTGGGCATGGCAGGGGGCTTAAGGGCGCCTGGACCCGCCCACTTCCGCTTTGGGGGCCAGCAACAGTTGCCAGGGCAACCCTGGGCATGGCAGGGGGCTTAAAGGCGCCTGGACCCGCCCACTTCCGCTTTGGGGGCAGGCAACAGTTGCCAGGGCAACCCTGGGCATGGCAGGGGGCTTAAGGGGGCCTGGACCCGCCCACTTCCGCTTTGGGGGCCAGCAACAGTTGCCAGGGCAACCCTGGGCATGGCAGGGGGCTTAAGGGGGCCTGGACCCGCCCACTTCCGCTTTGGGGGCCAGCAACAGTTGCCAGGGCAACCCTGGGCATGGCAGGGGGCTTAAAGGCGCCTGGACCCGCCCACTTCCGCTTTGGGGGCAGGCAACAGTTGCCAGGGCAACCCTGGGCATGGCAGGGGGCTTAAGGGGGCCTGGACCCGCCCACTTCCGCTTTGGGGGCCAGCAACAGTTGCCAGGGCAACCCTGGGCATGGCAGGGGGCTTAAGGGGGCCTGGACCCGCCCACTTCCGCTTTGGGGGCCAGCAACAGTTGCCAGGGCTACCCTGGGCATGGTAGGGGGCTTAAGGGGCCTGGACCCGCCCACTTCCGCTTTGGGGCCAGCAACAGTTGCCAGGACAACCCTGGGCATGGCAGGGGGCTTAAGGGGGCCTGGACCCGCCCACTTCCGCTTTGGGGGCCAGCAACAGTTGCCAGGGCTACCCTGGGCATGGCAGGGGGCTGAAGGGGGCCTGGACCCGCCCACTTCCGCTTTGGGGGCCAGCAACAGTTGCCAGGGCTACCCTGGGCATGGCAGGGGGATTAAGGGGGTCTGGACCCGCCCACTTCCGCTTTTGGGGGCCAGCAACAGTTGCCAGGGCTACGCTGGGCATGGCAGGGGGCTGAAGGGGGCCTGGACCCGCCCACTTCCGCTTTGGGGCCAGCAACAGTTGCCAGGGCTACCCTGGGCACGGCAGGGGGCTTAAGGGGGCCTGGACCCGCCCACTTCCGCTTTGGGTTCCAGCAACAGTTGCCAGGGCTACCCTGGGCACGGCAGGGGGCTGAAGGGGGCCTGGACCCGCCCACTTCCGCTTTGGGGGCCAGCAACAGTTGCCAGGGCTACCCTGGGCATGGCAGGGGCTTAAGGGCGCCTGGACCCGCCCACTTCCGCTTTGGGGGCCAGCAACAGTTGCCAGGCAACCCGGGGCATGGCAAGGGCTGAAGGGGGCCTGGACCCGCCCACTTCCGCTTTGGGGGCCAGCAACAGTTGCCAGGGCTACCCTGGGCATGGCAGGGGGATTAAGGGGGCCTGGACCCGCCCACTTCCGCTTTGGGGGCTAGCAACAGTTGCCAGGGCATACCCTGGGCATGGCAGGGGGCTTAAGGGCGCCAGGACCCGCCCACTTCCGCTTTGGGGGGCCAGCAACAGTTGCCAGGGCAACCCTGGGCATGTCAGGGGGCTTAAGGGGGCCTGGACCCGCCCACTTCCGCTTTAGGGGCCAGCAACAGTTGCCAGGGCTACCCTGGGCATGGCAGGGGGCTTAAGGGGGGCCTGGACCCGCCCACTTCCGCTTTGGGGGCCAGCAACAGTTGCCAGGGCTACCCTGGGCATGGCAGGGGGCTGAAGGGGGTCTGGACCCGCCCACTTCCGCTTTGGGGGCCAGCAACAGTTGCCAGGGGCTACCCTGGGCATGGCAGGGGGCTGAAGGGGGCCTGGATCCGCCCACTTCCGCTTTGGGGGCCAGCAACAGTTGCCAGGGCTACCCTGGGCATGGCAGGGGGCTGAAGGGGGCCTGGACCCGCCCACTTCCGCTTTGGGGGCCAGCAACAGTTGCCAGGGCTACCCTGGGCATGGCAGGGGGCTTAAGGGGGCCTGGACCCGCCCACTTCCGCTTTGGGTTCCAGCAACAGTTGCCAGGGCTACCCTGGGCATGGCAGGGGGGTTAAGGGGGCCTGGACCCGCCCACTTCCGCTTTGGGGGCTAGCAACAGTTGCCAGGGCATACCCTGGGCATGGCAGGGGGCTTAAGGGCGCCAGAACCCGCCACTTCCGCTTTGGGGGCCAGCAACAGTTGCCAGGGCTACCCTGGGCATGGCAGGGGGCTGAAGGCGGCCTGGACCCGCCCACTTCCGCTTTGGGGGCCAGCAACAGTTGCCAGGGCTACCCTGGGCATGGCAGGGGGCTTAAGGGGGCCTGGACCCGCCCACTTCCGCTTTGGGGGCCAGCAACAGTTGCCAGGGCTACCCTGGGCATGGCAGGGGGCTGAAGGGGGCCTGGACCTGCCCACTTCCGCTTTGGGGGCCAGCAACAGTTGCCAGGGCTACCCTGGGCATGGCAGGGGGCTGAAGGGGGCCTGGACCCGCCCACTTCCGCTTTGGGGGCCAGCAACAGTTGCCAGGGCTACCCTGGGCATGGCAGGGGGCTGAAGGGGGCCTGGACCCGCCCACTTCCGCTTTGGGGGCCAGCAACAGTTGCCAGGGCTGCCCTGGGCATGGCAGGGGGCTGAAGGGGGCCTGGACCCGCCCACTTCCGCTTTGGGGGCCAGCAACAGTTGCCAGGGCAACCCTGGGCATGGCAGGGGGCTTAAGGGGGCCTGGACCCGCCCACTTCCGCTTTGGGGGCCAGCAACAGTTGCCAGGGCTACCCTGGGCATGGCAGGGGCTTAAGGGGGCCTGGACCCGCCCACTTCCGCTTTGGGGGCCAGCAACAGTTGCCAGGACAACCCTGGGCATGGCAGGGGCTTAAGGGGGCCTGGACCCGCCAACTTCCGCTTTGGGGGCCAGCAACAGTTGCCAGGGCTACCCTGGGCATGGCAGGGGGCTGAAGGGGGCCTGGACCCGCCACTTCCGCTTTGGGGGCCAGCAACAGTTGCCAGGGCTACCCTGGGCATGGCAGGGGGCTGACGGGGGCCTGGACCCGCCCACTTCCGCTTTGGGGGCCAGCAACAGTTGCCAGGGCTACCCTGGGCATGGCAGGGGGCTTAAGGGGGCCTGGACCCGCCCAATTCCGCTTTGGGTTCCAGCAACAGTTGCCAGGGCTACCCTGGGCATGGCAGGGGGCTGAAGGGGGCCTGGACCCGCCCACTTCCGCTTTGGGGGCCAGCAACAGTTGCCAGGGCTACCCCTGGGCATGGCAGGGGGCTTAAGGGCGCCTGGACCCGCCCACTTCCGCTTTGGGGGCCAGCAACAGTTGCCAGGGAAACCCGGGGCATGGCAGGGGGCTGAAGGGGGCCTGGACCCGCCCACTTCCGCTTTGGGGGCCAGCAACAGTTGCCAGGGCTACCCTGGGCATGGCAGGGGGCTTAAGGGGGCCTGGACCCGCCCACTTCCGCTTTGGGGGCCAGCAACAGTTGCCAGGACAACCCTGGGCATGGCAGGGGGCTTAAGGGGGCCTGGACCCGCCCACTTCCGCTTTGGGGGCCAGCAACAGTTGCCAGGGCTACCCTGGGCATGGCAGGGGGAATAAGGGGGCCTGGACCCGCCCACTTCCGCTTTGGGGGCTAGCAACAGTTGCCAGGGCATACCCGGGGCATGGCAGGGGGCTTAAGGGCGCCTGGACCCGCCCACTTCCGCTTTTGGGGCCAGCAACAGTTGCCAGGGCAACCCTGGGCATAGCAGGGGGCTTAAGGGGGCCTGGACCCGCCAACTTCCGCTTTGGGGGCCAGCAACAGTTGCCAGGGCTACCCTGGGCATGGCAGGGGGCTGAAGGGGGCCTGGACCCGCCCACTTCCGCTTTGGGGGCCAGCAACAGTTGCCAGGGCTACCCTGGGCATGGCAGGGGGCTGAAGGGGGCCTGGACCCGCCCACTTCCGCTTTGGGGGCCAGCAACAGTTGCCAGGGCTACCCTGGGCATGGCAGGGGGCTTAAGGGGGCCTGGACCCGCCCAATTCCGCTTTGGGTTCCAGCAACAGTTGCCAGGGCTACCCTGGGCATGGCAGGGGCTGAAGGGGGCCTGGACCCGCCCACTTCCGCTTTGGGGGCCAGCAACAGTTGCCAGGGCTACCCTGGGCATGGCAGGGGGCTTAAGGGCGCCTGGACCCGCCCCACTTCCGCTTTGGGGCCAGCAACAGTTGCCAGGGCAACCCGGGGCATGGCAGGGGGCTGAAGGGGGCCTGGACCCGCCCACTTCCGCTTTGGGGGCCAGCAACAGTTGCCAGGGCTACCCTGGGCATGGCAGGGGGATTAAGGGGGCCTGGACCCGCCCACTTCCGCTTTGGGGGCTAGCAACAGTTGCCAGGGCATACCCCTGGTGCATGGCAGGGGGCTTAAGGGCGCCAGGACCCGCCCACTTCCGCTTTGGGGGGCCAGCAACAGTTGCAAGGGCAACCCTGGGCATGGCAGGGGCTTAAGGGGGCCTGGACCCGCCCACTTCCTCTTTAGGGGCCAGCAACAGTTGCCAGGGCTACCCTGGGCATGGCAGGGGGCTTAAGGGGGCCTGGACCCGCCCACTTCCGCTTTGGGGCCAGCAACAGTTGCCAGGACAACCCTGGGCATGGCAGGGGGCTTAAGGGGGCCTGGACCCGCCCACTTCCGCTTTGGGGGCCAGCAACAGTTGCCAGGGCTACCCTGGGCATGGCAGGGGGCTTAAGGGCGCCTGGACCCGCCCACTTCCGCTTTGGGGGCCAGCAACAGTTGCCAGGGCAACCCTGGGCATGGCAGGGGGCTTAAAGGCGCCTGGACCCGCCCACTTCCGCTTTGGGGCCAGGCAACAGTTGCCAGGGCAACCCTGGGCATGGCAGGGGGCTTAAGGGGGCCTGGACCCGCCCACTTCCGCTTTGGGGCCAGCAACAGTTGCCAGGGCAACCCTGGGCATGGCAGGGGGCTTAAGGGGCCTGGACCCGCCCACTTCCGCTTTGGGGGCCAGCAACAGTTGCTAGGGCAACCCTGGCATGGCAGGGGGCTTAAAGGCGCCTGGACCCGCCCACTTCCGCTTTGGGGGGCAGGCAACAGTTGCCAGGGCAACCCTGGGCATGGCAGGGGGCTTAAGGGGGCCTGGACCCGCCCACTTCCGCTTTGGGGCCAGCAACAGTTGCCAGGGCAACCCTGGGCATGGCAGGGGGCTTAAGGGGGCCTGGACCCGCCCACTTCCGCTTTGGGGGCCAGCAACAGTTGCCAGGGCTACCCTGGGCATGGTAGGGGGCTTAAGGGGCCTGGACCCGCCCACTTCCGCTTTGGGGCCAGCAACAGTTGCCAGGACAACCCTGGGCATGGCAGGGGGCTTAAGGGGGCCTGGACCCGCCCACTTCCGCTTTGGGGGCCAGCAACAGTTGCCAGGGCTACCCTGGGCATGGCAGGGGGCTGAAGGGGGCCTGGACCCGCCCACTTCCGCTTTGGGGGCCAGCAACAGTTGCCAGGGCTACCCTGGGCATGGCAGGGGGATTAAGGGGGTCTGGACCCGCCCACTTCCGCTTTGGGGGCCAGCAACAGTTGCCAGGGCTACGCTGGGCATGGCAGGGGGCTGAAGGGGGCCTGGACCCGCCCACTTCCGCTTGGGGGCCAGCAACAGTTGCCAGGGCTACCCTGGGCACGGCAGGGGGCTTAAGGGGGCCTGGACCCGCCCACTTCCGCTTTGGGTTCCAGCAACAGTTGCCAGGGCTACCCTGGGCACGGCAGGGGGCTGAAGGGGGCCTGGACCCGCCCACTTCCGCTTTGGGGGCCAGCAACAGTTGCCAGGGCTACCCTGGGCATGGCAGGGGGCTTAAGGGCGCCTGGACCCGCCCACTTCCGCTTTGGGGGCCAGCAACAGTTGCCAGGGCAACCCGGGGCATGGCAAGGGGCTGAAGGGGGCCTGGACCCGCCCACTTCCGCTTTGGGGGCCAGCAACAGTTGCCAGGGCTACCCTGGGCATGGCAGGGGGATTAAGGGGGCCTGGACCCGCCCACTTCCGCTTTGGGGGCTAGCAACAGTTGCCAGGGCATACCCTGGGCATGGCAGGGGGCTTAAGGGCGCCAGGACCCGCCCACTTCCGCTTTGGGGGGCCAGCAACAGTTGCCAGGGCAACCCTGGGCATGTCAGGGGGCTTAAGGGGGCCTGGACCCGCCCACTTCCGCTTTAGGGGCCAGCAACAGTTGCCAGGGGCTACCCTGGGCATGGCAGGGGGCTTAAGGGGGCCTGGACCCGCCCACTTCCGCTTTGGGGCCAGCAACAGTTGCCAGGACAACCCTGGGCATGGCAGGGGGCTTAAGGGGGCCTGGACACGCCCACTTCCGCTTTGGGGGCCAGCAACAGTTGCCAGGGCTACCCTGGGCATGGCAGGGGGCTTAAGGGGGCCTGGACCCGCCCACTTCCGCTTTGGGGGCCATCAACAGTTGCCAGGGCTACCCTGGGCATGGCAGGGGGCTTAAGGGGGCCTGGACCCGCCCACTTCCGCTTTGGGGGCAGCAACAGTTGCCAGGGCTACCCTGGGCATGGCAGGGGGCTGAAGGGGGTCTGGACCCGCCCACTTCCGCTTTGGGGGCCAGCAACAGTTGCCAGGGCTACCCTGGGCATGGCAGGGGGCTGAAGGGGGCCTGGATCCGCCCACTTCCGCTTTGGGGGCCAGCAACAGTTGCCAGGGCTACCCTGGGCATGGCAGGGGGCTGAAGGGGGCCTGGACCCGCCCCACTTCCGCTTTGGGGGCCAGCAACAGTTGCCAGGGCTACCCTGGGCATGGCAGGGGGCTTAAGGGGGCCTGGACCCGCCCACTTCCGCTTTGGGTTCCAGCAACAGTTGCCAGGGCTACCCTGGGCATGGCAGGGGGGTTAAGGGGGCCTGGACCCGCCCACTTCCGCTTTGGGGGCTAGCAACAGTTGCCAGGGCATACCCTGGGCATGGCAGGGGGCTTAAGGGCGCCAGAACCCGCCCACTTCCGCTTTGGGGGCCAGCAACAGTTGCCAGGGCTACCCTGGGCATGGCAGGGGGCTGAAGGCGGCCTGGACCCGCCCACTTCCGCTTTGGGGGCCAGCAACAGTTGCCAGGGCTACCCTGGGCATGGCAGGGGGCTTAAGGGGGCCTGGACCCCGCCCACTTCCGCTTTGGGGGCCAGCAACAGTTGCCAGGGCTACCCTGGGCATGGCAGGGGCTGAAGGGGGCCTGGACCTGCCCACTTCCGCTTTGGGGGCCAGCAACAGTTGCCAGGGCTACCCTGGGCATGGCAGGGGGCTGAAGGGGGCCTGGACCCGCCCACTTCCGCTTTGGGGGCCAGCAACAGTTGCCAGGGCTACCCTGGGCATGGCAGGGGCTGAAGGGGCCTGGACCCGCCCACTTCCGCTTTGGGGGCCAGCAACAGTTGCCAGGGCTGCCCTGGGCATGGCAGGGGGCTGAAGGGGGCCTGGACCCGCCCACTTCCGCTTTGGGGGCCAGCAACAGTTGCCAGGGCAACCCTGGGCATGGCAGGGGGCTTAAGGGGGCCTGGACCCGCCCACTTCCGCTTTGGGGGCCAGCAACAGTTGCCAGGGCAACCCTGGGCATGGCAGGGGGCTTAAGGGCGCCTGGACCCGCCCACTTCCGCTTTGGGGGCCAGCATCAGTTGCCAGGGCAACCCTGGGCATGGCAGGGGGCTTAAAGGCGCCTGGACCCGCCCACTTCCGCTTGGGGGCCAGCAACAGTTGCCAGGGCTACCCTGGGCATGGCAGGGGGCTTAAGGGGGCCTGGACCCGCCCACTTCCGCTTTGGGGGCCAGCAACAGTTGCTAGGGCTACCCTGGGCATGGCAGGGGGCTTAAGGGGGCCTGGACCCGCCCACTTCCGCTTTGGGGGCCAGCAACAGTTGCCAAGGCTACCCTGGGCATGGCAGGGGGCTGAAGGGGGCCTGGACCCGCCCACTTCCGCTTTGGGGGCCAGCAACAGTTGCCAGGGCTATCCTGGGCATTGCAGGGGGCTGAAGGGGGCCTGGACCCGCCCACTTCCGCTTTGGGGGCCAGCAACAGTTGCCAGGGCTACCCTGGGCATGGCAGGGGGCTTAAGGGCGCCTGGGACCCGCCCACTTCCGCTTTGAGGGCCAGCAACAGTTGCCAGGGCTACCCTGGGCATGGCAGGGGGCTGAAGGGGGCCTGGACCCGCCCACTTCCGCTTTGGGGGCCAGCAACAGTTGCCAGGGCATACCCTGGGCATGGCAGGGGGCTTAAGGGCGCCAGGACCCCGCCCACTTCCGCTTTGGGGGGCCAGCAACAGTTGCCAGGGCAACCCTGGGCATGGCAGGGGGCTTAAGGGGGCCTGGACCCGCCCACTTCCGCTTTGGGGGCCAGCAACAGTTGCTAGGGCTACCCTGGGCATGGCAGGGGGCTTAAGGGGGCCTGGACCCGCCCACTTCCGCTTTGGGGGCCAGCAACAGTTGCCAAGGCTACCCTGGGCATGGCAGGGGGCTGAAGGGGGCCTGGACCCGCCCACTTCCGCTTTGGGGGCCAGCAACAGTTGCCAGGGCTATCCTGGGCATTGCAGGGGGCTGAAGGGGGCCTGGACCCGCCCACTTCCGCTTTGGGGGCCAGCAACAGTTGCCAGGGCTACCCTGGGCATGGCAGGGGGCTTAAGGGGGCCTGGACCCGCCCACTTCCGCTTTGGGGGCCAGCAACAGTTGCTAGGGCTACCCTGGGCATGGCAGGGGGCTTAAGGGGGCCTGGACCCGCCCACTTCCGTGCCAGGGCTACCCTGGGCATGGCAGGGGGCTGAAGGGGGCCTGGACCCGCCCACTTCCGCTTTGGGGGCCAGCAACAGTTGCCAGGGCTACCCTGGGCATGGCAGGGGGCTGAAGGGGGCCTGGACCCGCCCACTTCCGCTTTGGGGGCCAGCAACAGTTGCCAGGGCTACCCTGGGCATGGCAGGGGGCTTAAGGGGGCCTGGACCCGCCCACTTCCGCTTTGGGTTCCAGCAACAGTTGCCAGGGCTACCCTGGGCATGGCAGGGGGCTGAAGGGGGCCTGGACCCGCCCACTTCCGCTTTGGGGGCCAGCAACAGTTGCCAGGGCTACCCTGGGCATGGCAGGGGGCTTAAGGGCGCCTGGACCCGCCCACTTCCGCTTTGGGGGCCAGCAACAGTTGCCAGGGCAACCCGGGGCATGGCAGGGGGCTGAAGGGGGCCTGGACCCGCCCACTTCCGCTTTGGGGGCCAGCAACAGTTGCCAGGGCTACCCTGGGCATGGCAGGGGGCTTAAGGGGGCCTGGACCCGCCCACTTCCGCTTTGGGGGCCAGCAACAGTTGCCAGGACAACCCTGGGCATGGCAGGGGGCTTAAGGGGGCCTGGACCCGCCCACTTCCGCTTTGGGGGCCAGCAACAGTTGCCAGGGCTACCCTGGGCATGGCAGGGGGCTTAAGGGGGCCTGGACCCGCCCACTTCCGCTTTGGGGGCCAGCAACAGTTGCCAGGGCTACCCTGGGCATGGCAGGGGGCTTAAGGGGGCCTGGACCCGCCCACTTCCGCTTTGGGGGCCAGCAACAGTTGCCAGGGCAACCCTGGGCATGGCAGGGGGCTTAAGGGGGCCTGGACCCGCCCAATTCCGCTTTGGGGGCCAGCAACAGTTGCCAGGGCTACCCTGGGCATGGCAGGGGGCTTAAGGGGGCCTGGACCCGCCCACTTCCGCTTTGGGGGCCAGCAACAGTTGCCAGGGCTACCCTGGGCATGGCAGGGGGCTTAAGGGGGCCTGGACCCGCCCACTTCCGCTTTGGGGGCCAGCAACAGTTGCCAGGGCTACCCTGGGCATGGCAGGGGGCTTAAGGGGGCCTGGACCCGCCCACTTCCGCTTTGGGGGCCAGCAACAGTTGCCAGGGCTACCCTGGGCATGGCAGGGGGCTGAAGGGGGCCTGGACCCGCCCACTTCCGCTTTGGGGGCCAGCAACAGTTGCCAGGGCTACCCTGGGCATGGCAGGGGGCTTAAGGGGGCCTGGACCCGCCCACTTCCGCTTTGGGGGCCAGCAACAGTTGCCAGGGCTACCCTGGGCATGGCAGGGGGCTGAAGGGGGCCTGGACCCGCCCACTTCCGCTTTGGGGGCCAGCAACAGTTGCCAGGGCTACCCTGGGCATGGCAGGGGGCTTAAGGGGGCCTGGACCCGCCCACTTCCGCTTTGGGGGCCAGCAACAGTTGCCAGGGCTACCCTGGGCATGGCAGGGGGCTTAAGGGGGCCTGGACCCGCCCACTTCCGCTTTGGGGTCCAGCAACAGTTGCCAGGGCTACCCTGGGCATGGCAGGGGGCTTAAGGGGGCCTGGACCCGCCCACTTCCGCTTTGGGGGCCAGCAACAGTTGCCAGGGCTACCCTGGGCATGGCAGGGGGCTTAAGGGCGCCTGGACCCGCCCACTTCCGCTTTGGGGGCCAGCAACAGTTGCCAGGGAAACCCTGGGCATGGCAGGGGGCTGAAGGGGGCCTGGACCCGCCCACTTCCGCTTTGGGGGCCAGCAACAGTTGCCAGGGCTACCCTGGGCATGGCAGGGGGCTTAAGGGGGCCTGGACCCGCCCACTTCCGCTTTGGGGGCCAGCAACAGTTGCCAGGGCTACCCTGGGCATGGCAGGGGGCTTAAGGGGGCCTGGACCCGCCCACTTCCGCTTTGGGGGCTAGCAACAGTTGCCAGGGCATACCCTGGGCATGGCAGGGGGCTTAAGGGGGCCTGGACCCGCCCACTTCCGCTTTGGGGGCCAGCAACAGTTGCCAGGGCAACCCTGGGCATGGCAGGGGGCTTAAGGGGGCCTGGACCCGCCCACTTCCGCTTTGGGGGCCAGCAACAGTTGCCAGGGCTACCCTGGGCATGGCAGGGGGCTTAAGGGGGCCTGGACCCGCCCACTTCCGCTTTGGGGGCCAGCAACAGTTGCCAGGGCTACCCTGGGCATGGCAGGGGGCTGAAGGGGGCCTGGACCCGCCCACTTCCGCTTTGGGGGCCAGCAACAGTTGCCAGGGCTACCCTGGGCATGGCAGGGGGCTTAAAGGCGCCTGGACCCGCCCACTTCCGCTTTGGGGGCCAGCAACAGTTGCCAGGGCAACCCTGGGCATGGCAGGGGGCTTAAGGGGGCCTGGACCCGCCCACTTCCGCTTTGGGGGCAGCAACAGTTGCCAGGGCTACCCTGGGCATGGCAGGGGGATTAAGGGGGCCTGGACCCGCCCACTTCCGCTTTGGGGGCTAGCAACAGTTGCCAGGGCATACCCTGGGCATGGCAGGGGGCTTAAGGGCGCCAGGACCCGCCCACTTCCGCTTTGGGGGGCCAGCAACAGTTGCCAGGGCAACCCTGGGCATGTCAGGGGGCTTAAGGGGGCCTGGACCCGCCCACTTCCGCTTTAGGGGCCAGCAACAGTTGCCAGGGCTACCCTGGGCATGGCAGGGGGCTTAAGGGGGCCTGGACCCGCCCACTTCCGCTTTGGGGCCAGCAACAGTTGCCAGGACAACCCTGGGCATGGCAGGGGGCTTAAGGGGGCCTGGACACGCCCACTTCCGCTTTGGGGGCCAGCAACAGTTGCCAGGGCTACCCTGGGCATGGCAGGGGGCTTAAGGGGGCCTGGACCCGCCCACTTCCGCTTTGGGGGCCATCAACAGTTGCCAGGGCTACCCTGGGCATGGCAGGGGGCTTAAGGGGGCCTGGACCCGCCCACTTCCGCTTTGGGGGCCAGCAACAGTTGCCAGGGCTACCCTGGGCATGGCAGGGGGCTGAAGGGGGCCTGGACCCGCCCACTTCCGCTTTGGGGGCCAGCAACAGTTGCCAGGGCTACCCTGGGCATGGCAGGGGGCTGAAGGGGGCCTGGACCCGCCCACTTCCGCTTTGGGGGCCAGCAACAGTTGCCAGGGCTACCCTGGGCATGGCAGGGGGCTGAAGGGGGCCTGGACCCGCCCACTTCCGCTTTGGGGGCCAGCAACAGTTGCCAGGGCTACCCTGGGCATGGCAGGGGGCTGAAGGGGGCCTGGACCCGCCCACTTCCGCTTTGGGGGCCAGCAACAGTTGCCAGGGCTACCCTGGGCATGGCAGGGGGCTTAAGGGGGCCTGGACCCGCCCACTTCCGCTTTGGGGGCCAGCAACAGTTGCCAGGGCTACCCTGGGCATGGCAGGGGGATTAAGGGGGCCTGGACCCGCCCACTTCCGCTTTGGGGGCTAGCAACAGTTGCCAGGGCATACCCTGGGCATGGCAGGGGGCTTAAGGGCGCCAGGACCCGCCCACTTCCGCTTTGGGGGCCAGCAACAGTTGCCAGGGCAACCCTGGGCATGGCAGGGGGCTTAAGGGCGCCAGAACCCGCCCACTTCCGCTTTGGGGGCCAGCAACAGTTGCCAGGGCTACCCTGGGCATGGCAGGGGGCTGAAGGCGGCCTGGACCCGCCCACTTCCGCTTTGGGGGCCAGCAACAGTTGCCAGGGCTACCCTGGGCATGGCAGGGGGCTTAAGGGGGCCTGGACCCGCCCACTTCCGCTTTGGGGGCCAGCAACAGTTGCCAGGGCTACCCTGGGCATGGCAGGGGGCTGAAGGGGGCCTGGACCTGCCCACTTCCGCTTTGGGGGCCAGCAACAGTTGCCAGGGCTACCCTGGGCATGGCAGGGGGCTGAAGGGGGCCTGGACCCGCCCACTTCCGCTTTGGGGGCCAGCAACAGTTGCCAGGGCTACCCTGGGCATGGCAGGGGGCTGAAGGGGGCCTGGACCCGCCCACTTCCGCTTTGGGGGCCAGCAACAGTTGCCAGGGCTGCCCTGGGCATGGCAGGGGGCTGAAGGGGGCCTGGACCCGCCCACTTCCGCTTTGGGGGCCAGCAACAGTTGCCAGGGCAACCCTGGGCATGGCAGGGGGCTTAAGGGGGCCTGGACCCGCCCACTTCCGCTTTGGGGGCCAGCAACAGTTGCCAGGGCAACCCTGGGCATGGCAGGGGGCTTAAGGGCGCCTGGACCCGCCCACTTCCGCTTTGGGGGCCAGCATCAGTTGCCAGGGCAACCCTGGGCATGGCAGGGGGCTTAAAGGCGCCTGGACCCGCCCACTTCCGCTTTGGGGGCCAGCAACAGTTGCCAGGGCTACCCTGGGCATGGCAGGGGGCTTAAGGGGGCCTGGACCCGCCCACTTCCGCTTTGGGGGCCAGCAACAGTTGCTAGGGCTACCCTGGGCATGGCAGGGGGCTTAAGGGGGCCTGGACCCGCCCACTTCCGCTTTGGGGGCCAGCAACAGTTGCCAAGGCTACCCTGGGCATGGCAGGGGGCTGAAGGGGGCCTGGACCCGCCCACTTCCGCTTTGGGGGCCAGCAACAGTTGCCAGGGCTATCCTGGGCATTGCAGGGGGCTGAAGGGGGCCTGGACCCGCCCACTTCCGCTTTGGGGGCCAGCAACAGTTGCCAGGGCTACCCTGGGCATGGCAGGGGGCTTAAGGGCGCCTGGACCCGCCCACTTCCGCTTTGAGGGCCAGCAACAGTTGCCAGGGCTACCCTGGGCATGGCAGGGGGCTGAAGGGGGCCTGGACCCGCCCACTTCCGCTTTGGGGGCCAGCAACAGTTGCCAGGGCATACCCTGGGCATGGCAGGGGGCTTAAGGGCGCCAGGACCCGCCCACTTCCGCTTTGGGGGGCCAGCAACAGTTGCCAGGGCAACCCTGGGCATGGCAGGGGGCTTAAGGGGGCCTGGACCCGCCCACTTCCGCTTTTGGGTCCAGCAACAGTTGCCAGGGCTACCCTGGGCATGGCAGGGGGCTTAAGGGGGCCTGGACCCGCCAACTTCCGCTTTGGGGGCCAGCAACAGTTGCCAGGACAACCCTGGGCATGGCAGGGGGCTTAAGGGGGCCTGGACCATCCCACTTCCGCTTTGGGGGCCAGCAACAGTTGCCAGGGCTACCCTGGGCATGGCAGGGGGCTTAAGGGGGCCTGGACCCGCCCACTTCCGCTTTGGGGGCCAGCAACAGTTGCCAGGGCTACCCTGGGCATGGCAGGGGGCTTAAGGGGGCATGGACCCGCCCACTTCCGCTTTGGGGGCCAGCAACAGTTGCCAGGGCTACCCTGGGCATGGCAGGGGGCTGAAGGGGGCCTGGACCCGCCCAATTCCGCTTTGGGGGCCAGCAACAGTTGCCAGGGCTACCCTGGGCATGGCAGGGGGCTTAAGGGGGCCTGGACCCGCCCACTTCCGCTTTGGGGGCCAGCAACAGTTGCCAGGACAACCCTGGGCATGGCAGGGGGCTTAAGGGGGCCTGGACCCGCCCACTTCCGCTTTGGGGGCCAGCAACAGTTGCCAGGGCTACCCTGGGCATGGCAGGGGGATTAAGGGGGCCTGGACCCGCCCACTTCCGCTTTGGGGGCTAGCAACAGTTGCCGGGGCATACCCGGGGCATGGCAGGGGGCTTAAGGGCGCCTGGACCCGCCCACTTCCGCTTTTGGGGCCAGCAACAGTTGCCAGGGCAACCCTGGGCATAGCAGGGGGCTTAAGGGGGCCTGGACCCGCCAACTTCCGCTTTGGGGGCCAGCAACAGTTGCCAGGGCTACCCTGGGCATGGCAGGGGGCTGAAGGGGGCCTGGACCCGCCCACTTCCGCTTTGGGGGCCAGCAACAGTTGCCAGGGCTACCCTGGGCATGGCAGGGGGCTGAAGGGGGCCTGGACCCGCCCACTTCCGCTTTGGGGGCCAGCAACAGTTGCCAGGGCTACCCTGGGCATGGCAGGGGGCTTAAGGGGGCCTGGACCCGCCCAATTCCGCTTTGGGTTCCAGCAACAGTTGCCAGGGCTACCCTGGGCATGGCAGGGGGCTGAAGGGGGCCTGGACCCGCCCACTTCCGCTTTGGGGGCCAGCAACAGTTGCCAGGGCTACCCTGGGCATGGCAGGAGGCTTAAGGGCGCCTGGACCCGCCCACTTCCGCTTTGGGGGCCAGCAACAGTTGCCAGGGAAACCCGGGGCATGGCAGGGGGCTGAAGGGGGCCTGGACCCGCCCACTTCCGCTTTGGGGGCCAGCAACAGTTGCCAGGACAACCCTGGGCATGGCAGGGGGCTTAAGGGGGCCTGGACCCGCCCACTTCCGCTTTGGGGGCCAGCAACAGTTGCCAGGGCTACCCTGGGCATGGCAGGGGGAATAAGGGGGCCTGGACCCGCCCACTTCCGCTTTGGGGGCTAGCAACAGTTGCCAGGGCATACACGGGGCATGGCAGGGGGCTTAAGGGCGCCTGGACCCGCCCACTTCCGCTTTTGGGGCCAGCAACAGTTGGCAGGGCAACCCTGGGCATAGCAGGGGGCTTAAGGGGGCCTGGACCCGCCAACTTCCGCTTTGGGGGCCAGCAACAGTTGCCAGGGCTACCCTGGGCATGGCAGGGGGCTGAAGGGGGCCTGGACCCGCCCACTTCCGCTTTGGGGGCCAGCAACAGTTGCCAGGGCTACCCTGGGCATGGCAGGGGGCTGAAGGGGGCCTGGACCCGCCCACTTCCGCTTTGGGGGCCAGCAACAGTTGCCAGGGCTACCCTGGGCATGGCAGGGGGCTTAAAGGCGCCTGGACCCGCCCACTTCCGCTTTGGGGGCCAGCAACAGTTGCCAGGGCAACCCTGGGCATAGCAGGGGGCTTAAAGGCGCCTGGACCCGCCCACTTCCGCTTTGGGGGCAGGCAACAGTTGCCAGGGCAACCCTGGGCATGGCAGGGGGCTTAAGGGGGCCTGGACCCGCCCACTTCCGCTTTGGGGGCCAGCAACAGTTGCCAGGGCAACCCTGGGCATGGCAGGGGGCTTAAGGGGGGCCTGGACCCGCCCACTTCCGCTTTGGGGGCCAGCAACAGTTGCCAGGGCTACCCTGGGCATGGCAGGGGGCTTAAGGGGGCCTGGACCCGCCCACTTCCGCTTTGGGGCCAGCAACAGTTGCCAGGACAACCCTGGGCATGGCAGGGGGCTTAAGGGGGCCTGGACCCGCCCACTTCCGCTTTGGGGGCCAGCAACAGTTGCCAGGGCTACCCTGGGCATGGCAGGGGGCTGAAGGGGGCCTGGACCCGCCCACTTCCGCTTTGGGGGCCAGCAACAGTTGCCAGGGCTACCCTGGGCATGGCAGGGGGATTAAGGGGGTCTGGACCCGCCCACTTCCGCTTTGGGGGCCAGCAACAGTTGCCAGGGCTACGCTGGGCATGGCAGGGGGCTGAAGGGGGCCTGGACCCGCCCACTTCCGCTTTGGGGGCCAGCAACAGTTGCCAGGGCTACCCTGGGCACGGCAGGGGGCTTAAGGGGGCCTGGACCCGCCCACTTCCGCTTTGGGTTCCAGCAACAGTTGCCAGGGCTACCCTGGGCATGGCAGGGGGCTGAAGGGGGCCTGGACCCGCCCACTTCCGCTTTGGGGGCCAGCAACAGTTGCCAGGGCTACCCTGGGCATGGCAGGGGGCTTAAGGGCGCCTGGACCCGCCCACTTCCGCTTTGGGGGCCAGCAACAGTTGCCAGGGCAACCCGGGGCATGGCAAGGGGCTGAAGGGGGCCTGGACCCGCCCACTTCCGCTTTGGGGGCCAGCAACAGTTGCCAGGGCTACCCTGGGCATGGCAGGGGGATTAAGGGGGCCTGGACCCGCCCACTTCCGCTTTGGAGGCTAGCAACAGTTGCCAGGGCATACCCTGGGCATGGCCGGGGGCTTAAGGGCGCCAGGACCCGCCCACTTCCGCTTTGGGGGGCCAGCAACAGTTGCCAGGGCAACCCTGGGCATGTCAGGGGGCTTAAGGGGGCCTGGACCCGCCCACTTCCGCTTTAGGGGCCAGCAACAGTTGCCAGGGCTACCCTGGGCATGGCAGGGGGCTTAAGGGGGCCTGGACCCGCCCACTTCCGCTTTGGGGCCAGCAACAGTTGCCAGGACAACCCTGGGCATGGCAGGGGGCTTAAGGGGGCCTGGACACGCCCACTTCCGCTTTGGGGGCCAGCAACAGTTGCCAGGGCTACCCTGGGCATGGCAGGGGGCTTAAGGGGGCCTGGACCCGCCCACTTCCGCTTTGGGGGCCATCAATAGTTGCCAGGGCTACCCTGGGCATGGCAGGGGGCTTAAGGGGGCCTGGACCCGCCCACTTCCGCTTTGGGGCCAGCAACAGTTGCCAGGACAACCCTGGGCATGGCAGGGGGCTTAAGGGGGCCTGGACACGCCCACTTCCGCTTTGGGGGCCAGCAACAGTTGCCAGGGCTACCCTGGGCATGGCAGGGGGCTGAAGGGGGCCTGGACCCGCCCACTTCCGCTTTGGGGGCCAGCAACAGTTGCCAGGGCTACCCTGGGCATGGCAGGGGGCTTAAGGGCGCCTGGACCCGCCCACTTCCGCTTTGAGGGCCAGCAACAGTTGCCAGGGCTACCCTGGGCATGGCAGGGGGCTGAAGGGGGCCTGGACCCGCCCACTTCCGCTTTGGGGGCCAGCAACAGTTGCCAGGGCATACCCTGGGCATGGCAGGGGGCTTAAGGGCGCCAGGACCCGCCCACTTCCGCTTTGGGGGGCCAGCAACAGTTGCCAGGGCAACCCTGGGCATGGCAGGGGGCTTAAGGGGGCCTGGACCCGCCCACTTCCGCTTTTGGGTCCAGCAACAGTTGCCAGGGCTACCCTGGGCATGGCAGGGGGCTTAAGGGGGCCTGGACCCGCCAACTTCCGCTTTGGGGGCCAGCAACAGTTGCCAGGACAACCCTGGGCATGGCAGGGGGCTTAAGGGGGCCTGGACCATCCCACTTCCGCTTTGGGGGCCAGCAACAGTTGCCAGGGCTACCCTGGGCATGGCAGGGGGCTTAAGGGGGCCTGGACCCGCCCACTTCCGCTTTGGGGGCCAGCAACAGTTGCCAGGGCTACCCTGGGCATGGCAGGGGGCTTAAGGGGGCATGGACCCGCCCACTTCCGCTTTGGGGGCCAGCAACAGTTGCCAGGGCTACCCTGGGCATGGCAGGGGGCTGAAGGGGGCCTGGACCCGCCCACTTCCGCTTTGGGGGCCAGCAACAGTTGCCAGGGCTACCCTGGGCATGGCAGGGGGCTTAAGGGGGCCTGGACCCGCCCACTTCCGCTTTGGGGGCCAGCAACAGTTGCCAGGACAACCCTGGGCATGGCAGGGGGCTTAAGGGGGCCTGGACCCGCCAACTTCCGCTTTGGGGGCCAGCAACAGTTGCCAGGGCTACCCTGGGCATGGCAGGGGGCTGAAGGGGGCCTGGACCCGCCCACTTCCGCTTTGGGGGCCAGCAACAGTTGCCAGGGCTACCCTGGGCATGGCAGGGGGCTGAAGGGGGCCTGGACCCGCCCACTTCCGCTTTGGGGGCCAGCAACAGTTGCCAGGGCTACCCTGGGCATGGCAGGGGGCTTAAGGGGGCCTGGACCCGCCCAATTCCGCTTTGGGTTCCAGCAACAGTTGCCAGGGCTACCCTGGGCATGGCAGGGGGCTGAAGGGGGCCTGGACCCGCCCACTTCCGCTTTGGGGGCCAGCAACAGTTGCCAGGGCTACCCTGGGCATGGCAGGGGGCTTAAGGGCGCCTGGACCCGCCCACTTCCGCTTTGGGGGCCAGCAACAGTTGCCAGGGAAACCCGGGGCATGGCAGGGGGCTGAAGGGGGCCTGGACCCGCCCACTTCCGCTTTGGGGGCCAGCAACAGTTGCCAGGGCTACCCTGGGCATGGCAGGGGGCTTAAGGGGGCCTGGACCCGCCCACTTCCGCTTTGGGGGCCAGCAACAGTTGCCAGGGCTACCCTGGGCATGGCAGGGGGCTGAAGGGGGCCTGGACCCGCCCACTTCCGCTTTGGGGGCCAGCAACAGTTGCCAGGGCATACCCTGGGCATGGCAGGGGGCTTAAGGGCGCCTGGACCTGCCCACTTCCGCTTTGGGGGCCAGCAACAGTTGCCAGGGCAACCCTGGGCATGGCAGGGGGCTTAAAGGCGCCTGGACCCGCCCACTTCCGCTTTGGGGGCCAGCAACAGTTGCCAGGGCAACCCTGGGCATGGCAGGGGGCTTAAAGGCGCCTGGACCCGCCCACTTCCGCTTTGGGGGCCAGCAACAGTTGCCAGGGCAACCCTGGGCATGGCAGGGGGCTTAAAGGCGCCTGGACCCGCCCACTTCCGCTTTGGGGGCCAGCAACAGTTGCCAGGGCTACCCTGGGCATGGCAGGGGGCTGAAGGGGGCCTGGACCCGCCCACTTCCGCTTTGGGGGCCAGCAACAGTTGCCAGGGCTACCCTGGGCATGGCAGGGGGATTAAGGGGGTCTGGACCCGCCCACTTCCGCTTTGGGGGCTAGCAACAGTTGCCAGGGCATACCCTGGGCATGGCAGGGGGCTTAAGGGCGCCTTGACCCGCCCACTTCCGCTTTGGGGGCCAGCAATAGTTGCCAGGGCAACCCTGGGCATGGCAGGGGGCTTAAAGGCGCCTGGACACGCCCACTTCCGCTTTGGGGGCCAGCAACAGTTGCCAGGGCTACCCTGGGCATGGCAGGGGGATTAAGGGGGCCTGGACCCGCCCACTTCCGCTTTGGGGGCTAGCAACAGTTGCCAGGGCATACCCTGGGCATGGCAGGGGGCTTAAGGGCGCCAGGACCCGCCCACTTCCGCTTTGGGGGGCCAGCAACAGTTGCCAGGGCAACCCTGGGCATGGCAGGGGACTTAAGGGGGCCTGGACCCGCCCACTTCCGCTTTGGGGGCCAGCAACAGTTGCCAGGGCTACCCTGGGCATGGCAGGGGGCTTAAGGGGGCCTGGACCCGCCCACTTCCGCTTTGGGGGCCAGCAACAGTTGCCAGGGCTACCCTGGGCATGGCAGGGGGCTTAAGGGGGCCTGGACCCGCCCACTTCCGCTTTGGGGGCCAGCAACAGTTGCCAGGACAACCCTGGGCATGGCAGGGGGCTTAAGGGGGCCTGGACCCGCCCACTTCCGCTTTGGGGGCCAGCAACAGTTGCCAGGGCTACCCTGGGCATGGCAGGGGGCTGAAGGGGGCCTGGACCCGCCCACTTCCGCTTTGGGGGCCAGCAACAGTTGCCAGGGCAACCCTGGGCATGGCAGGGGGCTTAAGGGGGCCTGGACCCGCCCACTTCCGCTTTGGGGGCCAGCAACAGTTGCCAGGGCAACCCTGGGCATGGCAGGGGGCTTAAGGGGGCCTGGACCCGCCCACTTCCGCTTTGGGGGCCAGCAACAGTTGCCAGGGCTACCCTGGGCATGGCAGGGGGCTTAAGGGGGCCTGGACCCGCCCACTTCCGCTTTGGGGGCCAGTAACAGTTGCCAGGACAACCCTGGGCATGGCAGGGGGCTTAAGGGGGCCTGGACCAACCCACTTCCGCTTTGGGGGCCAGCAACAGTTGCCAGGGCTACCCTGGGCATGGCAGGGGCTGAAGGGGGCCTGGACCCGCCCACTTCCGCTTTGGGGGCCAGCAACAGTTGCCAGGGCAACCCTGGGCATGGCAGGGGGCTTAAAGGCGCCTGGACCCGCCCACTTCCGCTTTGGGGGCCAGCAACAGTTGCCAGGGCAACCCTGGGCATGGCAGGGGGCTTAAAGGCGCCTGGACCCGCCCACTTCCGCTTTGGGGGCCAGCAACAGTTGCCAGGGCTACCCTGGGCATGGCAGGGGGATTAAGGGGGCCTGGACCCGCCCACTTCCGCTTTGGGGGCTAGCAACAGTTGCCAGGGCTACCCTGGGCATGGCAGGGGGCTTAAGGGCGCCTGGACCCGCCCACTTCCGCTTTGGGGGCCAGCAACAGTTGCCAGGGAAACCCGGGGCATGGCAGGGGGCTGAAGGGGGCCTGGACCCGCCCACTTCCGCTTTGGGGGCCAGCAACAGTTGCCAGGGCTACCCTGGGCATGGCAGGGGGCTTAAGGGGGCCTGGACCCGCCCACTTCCGCTTTGGGGGCCAGCAACAGTTGCCAGGGCTACCCTGGGCATGGCAGGGGGCTGAAGGGGGCCTGGACCCGCCCACTTCCGCTTTGGGGGCCAGCAACAGTTGCCAGGGCATACCCTGGGCATGGCAGGGGGCTTAAGGGCGCCTGGACCTGCCCACTTCCGCTTTGGGGGCCAGCAACAGTTGCCAGGGCAACCCTGGGCATGGCAGGGGGCTTAAAGGCGCCTGGACCCGCCCACTTCCGCTTTGGGGGCCAGCAACAGTTGCCAGGGCAACCCTGGGCATGGCAGGGGGCTTAAAGGCGCCTGGACCCGCCCACTTCCGCTTTGGGGGCCAGCAACAGTTACCAGGGCAACCCTGGGCATGGCAGGGGGCTTAAAGGCGCCTGGACCCGCCCACTTCCGCTTTGGGGGCCAGCAACAGTTGCCAGGGCTACCCTGGGCATGGCAGGGGGCTGAAGGGGGCCTGGACCCGCCCACTTCCGCTTTGGGGGCCAGCAACAGTTGCCAGGGCTACCCTGGGCATGGCAGGGGGATTAAGGGGGTCTGGACCCGCCCACTTCCGCTTTGGGGGCTAGCAACAGTTGCCAGGGCATACCCTGGGCATGGCAGGGGGCTTAAGGGCGCCTTGACCCGCCCACTTCCGCTTTGGGGGCCAGCAATAGTTGCCAGGGCAACCCTGGGCATGGCAGGGGGCTTAAAGGCGCCTGGACCCGCCCACTTCCGCTTTGGGGGCCAGCAACAGTTGCCAGGGCTACCCTGGGCATGGCAGGGGGATTAAGGGGGCCTGGACCCGCCCACTTCCGCTTTGGGGGCTAGCAACAGTTGCCAGGGCATACCCTGGGCATGGCAGGGGGCTTAAGGGCGCCAGGACCCGCCCACTTCCGCTTTGGGGGGCCAGCAACAGTTGCCAGGGCAACCCTGGGCATGGCAGGGGACTTAAGGGGGCCTGGACCCGCCCACTTCCGCTTTGGGGGCCAGCAACAGTTGCCAGGGCTACCCTGGGCATGGCAGGGGGCTTAAGGGGGCCTGGACCCGCCCACTTCCGCTTTGGGGGCCAGCAACAGTTGCCAGGGCTACCCTGGGCATGGCAGGGGGCTTAAGGGGGCCTGGACCCGCCCACTTCCGCTTTGGGGGCCAGCAACAGTTGCCAGGACAACCCTGGGCATGGCAGGGGGCTTAAGGGGGCCTGGACCCGCCCACTTCCGCTTTGGGGGCCAGCAACAGTTGCCAGGGCTACCCTGGGCATGGCAGGGGGCTGAAGGGGGCCTGGACCCGCCCACTTCCGCTTTGGGGGCCAGCAACAGTTGCCAGGGCAACCCTGGGCATGGCAGGGGGCTTAAGGGGGCCTGGACCCGCCCACTTCCGCTTTGGGGGCCAGCAACAGTTGCCAGGGCAACCCTGGGCATGGCAGGGGGCTTAAGGGGGCCTGGACCCGCCCACTTCCGCTTTGGGGGCCAGCAACAGTTGCCAGGGCTACCCTGGGCATGGCAGGGGGCTTAAGGGGGCCTGGACCCGCCCACTTCCGCTTTGGGGGCCAGTAACAGTTGCCAGGACAACCCTGGGCATGGCAGGGGGCTTAAGGGGGCCTGGACCAACCCACTTCCGCTTTGGGGGCCAGCAACAGTTGCCAGGGCTACCCTGGGCATGGCAGGGGCTGAAGGGGGCCTGGACCCGCCCACTTCCGCTTTGGGGGCCAGCAACAGTTGCCAGGGCAACCCTGGGCATGGCAGGGGGCTTAAAGGCGCCTGGACCCGCCCACTTCCGCTTTGGGGGCCAGCAACAGTTGCCAGGGCAACCCTGGGCATGGCAGGGGGCTTAAAGGCGCCTGGACCCGCCCACTTCCGCTTTGGGGGCCAGCAACAGTTGCCAGGGCTACCCTGGGCATGGCAGGGGGATTAAGGGGGCCTGGACCCGCCCACTTCCGCTTTGGGGGCTAGCAACAGTTGCCAGGGCATACCCTGGGCATGGCAGGGGGCTTAAGGGCGCCAGGACCCGCCCACTTCCGCTTTGGGGGGCCAGCAACAGTTGCCAGGGCAACCCTGGGCATGGCAGGGGACTTAAGGGGGCCTGGACCCGCCCACTTCCGCTTTGGGGGCCAGCAACAGTTGCCAGGGCTACCCTGGGCATGGCAGGGGGCTTAAGGGGGCCTGGACCCGCCCACTTCCGCTTTGGGGGCCAGCAACAGTTGCCAGGGCTACCCTGGGCATGGCAGGGGGAATAAGGGGGCCTGGACCCGCCCACTTCCGCTTTGGGGGCTAGCAACAGTTGCCAGGGCATACCCGGGGCATGGCAGGGGGCTTAAGGGCGCCTGGACCCGCCCACTTCCGCTTTTGGGGCCAGCAACAGTTGCCAGGGCAACCCTGGGCATAGCAGGGGGCTTAAGGGGGCCTGGACCCGACAACTTCCGCTTTGGGGGCCAGCAACAGTTGCCAGGGCTACCCTGGGCATGGCAGGGGGCTGAAGGGGGCCTGGACCCGCCCACTTCCGCTTTGGGGGCCAGCAACAGTTGCCAGGGCTACCCTGGGCATGGCAGGGGGCTGAAGGGGGCCTGGACCCGCCCACTTCCGCTTTGGGGGCCAGCAACAGTTGCCAGGGCTACCCTGGGCATGGCAGGGGGCTTAAGGGGGCCTGGACCCGCCCAATTCCGCTTTGGGTTCCAGCAACAGTTGCCAGGGCTACCCTGGGCATGGCAGGGGGCTGAAGGGGGCCTGGACCCGCCCACTTCCGCTTTGGGGGGCCAGCAACAGTTGCAAGGGCAACCCTGGGCATGGCAGGGGGCTTAAGGGGGCCTGGACCCGCCCACTTCCGCTTTGGGGGGCCAGCAACAGTTGCAAGGGCAACCCTGGGCATGGCAGGGGGCTTAAGGGGGCCTGGACCCGCCCACTTCCTCTTTAGGGGCCAGCAACAGTTGCCAGGGCTACCCTGGGCATGGCAGGGGGCTTAAGGGGGCCTGGACCCGCCCACTTCCGCTTTGGGGGCCAGCAACAGTTGCCAGGGCTACCCTGGGCATGGCAGGGGGCTTAAGGGCGCCTGGACCCGCCCACTTCCGCTTTGGGGGCCAGCAACAGTTGCCAGGGCAACCCGGGGCATGGCAGGGGGCTGAAGGGGGCCTGGACCCGCCCACTTCCGCTTTGGGGGCCAGCAACAGTTGCCAGGGCTACCCTGGGCATGGCAGGGGGATTAAGGGGGCCTGGACCCGCCCACTTCCGCTTTGGGGGCTAGCAACAGTTGCCAGGGCATACCCTGGGCATGGCAGGGGGCTTAAGGGCGCCAGGACCCGCCCACTTCCGCTTTGGGGGGCCAGCAACAGTTGCCAGGGCAACCCTGGGCATGGCAGGGGACTTAAGGGGGCCTGGACCCGCCCACTTCCGCTTTGGGGGCCAGCAACAGTTGCCATGGCTACCCTGGGCATGGCAGGGGGCTTAAGGGGGCCTGGACCCGCCCACTTCCGCTTTGGGGCCAGCAACAGTTGCCAGGACAACCCTGGGCATGGCAGGGGGCTTAAGGGGGCCTGGACCCGCCCACTTCCGCTTTGGGGGCCAGCAACAGTTGCCAGGGCTACCCTGGGCATGGCAGGGGGATTAAGGGGGCCTGGACCCGCCCACTTCCGCTTTGGGGGCCAGCAACAGTTGCCAGGGCATACCCTGGGCATGGCAGGGGGCTTAAGGGCGCCTGGACCCGCCCACTTCCGCTTTGGGGGCCAGCAACAGTTGCCAGGGCAACCCTGGGCATGGCAGGGGGCTTAAAGGCGCCTGGACCCGCCCACTTCCGCTTTGGGGGCCAGCAACAGTTGCCAGGGCAACCCTGGGCATGGCAGGGGGCTTAAAGGCGCCTGGACCCGCCCACTTCCGCTTTGGGGGCCAGCAACAGTTGCCAGGGCAACCCTGGGCATGGCAGAAGGGTTAAAGGCGCCTGGACCCGCCCACTTCCGCTTTGGGGGCCAGCAACAGTTGCCAGGGCTACCCTGGGCATGGCAGGGGGCTGAAGGGGGCCTGGACCCGCCCACTTCCGCTTTGGGGGCCAGCAACAGTTGCCAGGGCTACCCTGGGCATGGCAGGGGGATTAAGGGGGTCTGGACCCGCCCACTTCCGCTTTGGGGGCTAGCAACAGTTGCCAGGGCATACCCTGGGCATGGCAGGGGGCTTAAGGGCGCCTTGACCCGCCCACTTCCGCTTTGGGGGCCAGCAATAGTTGCCAGGGCAACCCTGGGCATGGCAGGGGGCTTAAAGGCGCCTGGACCCGCCCACTTCCGCTTTGGGGGCCAGCAACAGTTGCCAGGGCTACCCTGGGCATGGCAGGGGGCTTAAGGGGGCCTGGACCCGCCCACTTCCGCTTTGGGGGCCAGCAACAGTTGCCAGGGCTACCCTGGGCATGGCAGGGGGATTAAGGGGGCCTGGACCCGCCCACTTCCGCTTTGGGGGCTAGCAACAGTTGCCAGGGCATACCCTGGGCATGGCAGAGGGCTTAAGGGCGCCAGGACCCGCCCACTTCCGCTTTGGGGGACCAGCAACAGTTGCCAGGGCAACCCTGGGCATGGCAGGGGACTTAAGGGGGCCTGGACCCGCCCACTTCCGCTTTGGGGGCCAGCAACAGTTGCCAGGGCTACCCTGGGCATGGCAGGGGGCTTAAGGGGGCCTGGACCCGCCCACTTCCGCTTTGGGGGCCAGCAACAGTTGCCAGGGCTACCCTGGGCATGGCAGGGGGCTTAAGGGGGCCTGGACCCGCCCACTTCCGCTTTGGGGGCCAGCAACAGTTGCCAGGACAACCCTGGGCATGGCAGGGGGCTTAAGGGGGCCTGGACCCGCCCACTTCCGCTTTGGGGGCCAGCAACAGTTGCCAGGGCTACCCTGGGCATGGCAGGGGGCTGAAGGGGGCCTGGACCCGCCCACTTCCGCTTTGGGGGCCAGCAACAGTTGCCAGGGCAACCCTGGGCATGGCAGGGGGCTTAAGGGG
Source organism: Crinia signifera (assembly GCF_055691185.1). Classification (NCBI taxonomy): domain Eukaryota; kingdom Metazoa; phylum Chordata; class Amphibia; order Anura; family Myobatrachidae; genus Crinia; species Crinia signifera. The sequence goes on from NW_028142333.1 coordinate 28,506, forward strand.
GCCTGGACCCGCCCACTTCCGCTTTGGGGGCCAGCAACAGTTGCCAGGGCAACCCTGGGCATGGCAGGGGGCTTAAGGGGGCCTGGACCCGCCCACTTCCGCTTTGGGGGCCAGCAACAGTTGCCAGGGCTACCCTGGGCATGGCAGGGGGCTTAAGGGGGCCTGGACCCGCCCACTTCCGCTTTGGGGGCCAGTAACAGTTGCCAGGACAACCCTGGGCATGGCAGGGGGCTTAAGGGGGCCTGGACCAACCCACTTCCGCTTTGGGGGCCAGCAACAGTTGCCAGGGCTACCCTGGGCATGGCAGGGGCTGAAGGGGGCCTGGACCCGCCCACTTCCGCTTTGGGGGCCAGCAACAGTTGCCAGGGCAACCCTGGGCATGGCAGGGGGCTTAAAGGCGCCTGGACCCGCCCACTTCCGCTTTGGGGGCCAGCAACAGTTGCCAGGGCAACCCTGGGCATGGCAGGGGGCTTAAAGGCGCCTAGACCCGCCCACTTCCGCTTTGGGGGCCAGCAACAGTTGCCAGGGCAACCCTGGGCATGGCAGGGGGCTTAAAGGCGCCTGGACCCGCCCACTTCCGCTTTGGGGGCCAGCAACAGTTGCCAGGGCTACCCTGGGCATGGCAGGGGGCTGAAGGGGGCCTGGACCCGCCCACTTCCGCTTTGGGGGCCAGCAACAGTTGCCAGGGCTACCCTGGGCATGGCAGGGGGATTAAGGGGGTCTGGACCCGCCCACTTCCGCTTTGGGGGCTAGCAACAGTTGCCAGGGCATACCCTGGGCATGGCAGGGGGCTTAAGGGCGCCTTGACCCGCCCACTTCCGCTTTGGGGGCCAGCAATAGTTGCCAGGGCAACCCTGGGCATGGCAGGGGGCTTAAAGGCGCCTGGACCCGCCCACTTCCGCTTTGGGGGCCAGCAACAGTTGCCAGGGCTACCCTGGGCATGGCAGGGGGCTTAAGGGGGCCTGGACCCGCCCACTTCCGCTTTGGGGGCCAGCAACAGTTGCCAGGGCTACCCTGGGCATGGCAGGGGGATTAAGGGGGCCTGGACCCGCCCACTTCCGCTTTGGGGGCTAGCAACAGTTGCCAGGGCATACCCTGGGCATGGCAGGGGGCTTAAGGGCGCCAGGACCCGCCCACTTCCGCTTTGGGGGGCCAGCAACAGTTGCCAGGGCAACCCTGGGCATGGCAGGGGACTTAAGGGGGCCTGGACCCGCCCACTTCCGCTTTGGGGGCCAGCAACAGTTGCCAGGGCTACCCTGGGCATGGCAGGGGGCTTAAGGGGGCCTGGACCCGCCCACTTCCGCTTTGGGGGCCAGCAACAGTTGCCAGGGCTACCCTGGGCATGGCAGGGGGCTTAAGGGGGCCTGGACCCGCCCACTTCCGCTTTGGGGGCCAGCAACAGTTGCCAGGACAACCCTGGGCATGGCAGGGGGCTTAAGGGGGCCTGGACCCGCCCACTTCCGCTTTGGGGGCCAGCAACAGTTGCCAGGGCTACCCTGGGCATGGCAGGGGGCTGAAGGGGGCCTGGACCCGCCCACTTCCGCTTTGGGGGCCAGCAACAGTTGCCAGGGCAACCCTGGGCATGGCAGGGGGCTTAAGGGGGCCTGGACCCGCCCACTTCCGCTTTAGGGGCCAGCAACAGTTGCCAGGGCTACCCTGGGCATGGCAGGGGGCTTAAGGGGGCCTGGACCCGCCCACCTCCGCTTTGGGGCCAGCAACAGTTGCCAGGCCAACCCTGGGCATGGCAGGGGGCTTAAGGGGGCCTGGACACGCCCACTTCCGCTTTGGGGGCCAGCAACAGTTGCCAGGGCTACCCTGGGCATGGCAGGGGGCTTAAGGGGGCCTGGACTTGCCCACTTCCGCTTTGGGGGCCATCAACAGTTGCCAGGGCTACCCTGGGCATGGCAGGGGGCTTAAGGGGGCCTGGACCCGCCCACTTCCGCTTTGGGGGCCAGCAACAGTTGCCAGGGCTACCCTGGGCATGGCAGGGGGCTGAAGGGGGTCTGGACCCGCCCACTTCCGCTTTGGGGGCCAGCAACAGTTGCCAGGGCTACCCTGGGCATGGCAGGGGGCTGAAGGGGGCCTGGACCCGCCCACTTCCGCTTTGGGGGCCAGCAACAGTTGCCAGGGCTACCCTGGGCATGGCAGGGGGCTTAAGGGGGCCTGGACCCGCCCACTTCCGCTTTGGGTTCCAGCAACAGTTGCCAGGGCTACCCTGGGCATATCAGGGGGGTTAAGGGGGCCTGGACCCGCCCACTTCCGCTTTGGGGGCTAGCAACAGTTGCCAGGGCATACCCTGGGCATGGCAGGGGGCTTAAGGGCGCCAGAACCCGCCCACTTCCGCTTTGGGGGCCAGCAACAGTTGCCAGGGCTACCCTGGGCATGGCAGGGGGCTGAAGGCGGCCTGGACCCGCCCACTTCCGCTTTGGGGGCCAGCAACAGTTGCCAGGGCTACCCTGGGCATGGCAGGGGGCTTAAGGGGGCCTGGACCCGCCCACTTCCGCTTTGGGTTCCAGCAACAGTTGCCAGGGCTACCCTGGGCATGGCAGGGGGGTTAAGGGGGCCTGGACCCGCCCACTTCCGCTTTGGGGGCTAGCAACAGTTGCCAGGGCATACCCTGGGCATGGCAGGGGGCTTAAGGGCGCCAGAACCCGCCCACTTCCGCTTTGGGGGCCAGCAACAGTTGCCAGGGCTACCCTGGGCATGGCAGGGGGCTGAAGGCGGCCTGGACCCGCCCACTTCCGCTTTGGGGGCCAGCAACAGTTGCCAGGGCTACCCTGGGCATGGCAGGGGGCTTAAGGGGGCCTGGACCCGCCCACTTCCGCTTTGGGGGCCAGCAACAGTTGCCAGGGCTACCCTGGGCATGGCAGGGGGCTGAAGGGGGCCTGGACCTGCCCACTTCCGCTTTGGGGGCCAGCAACAGTTGCCAGGGCTACCCTGGGCATGGCAGGGGGCTGAAGGGGGCCTGGACCCGCCCACTTCCGCTTTGGGGGCCAGCAACAGTTGCCAGGGCTACCCTGGGCATGGCAGGGGGCTGAAGGGGGCCTGGACCCGCCCACTTCCGCTTTGGGGGCCAGCAACAGTTGCCAGGGCTGCCCTGGGCATGGCAGGGGGCTGAAGGGGGCCTGGACCCGCCCACTTCCGCTTTGGGGGCCAGCAACAGTTGCCAGGGCAACCCTGGGCATGGCAGGGGGCTTAAGGGGGCCTGGACCCGCCCACTTCCGCTTTGGGGGCAAGCAACAGTTGCCAGGGCAACCCTGGGCATGGCAGGGGGCTTAAGGGGGCCAGGACCCGCCCACTTCCGCTTTGGGGGGCCAGCAACAGTTGCCAGGGCTACCCTGGGCATGGCAGGGGGATTAAGGGGGCCTGGACTCGCCCACTTCCGCTTTGGGGGCCAGCAACAGTTGCCAGGGCATACCCTGGGCATGGCAGGGGGCTTAAGGGCGCCTGGACCCGCCCACTTCCGCTTTGGGGGCCAGCATCAGTTGCCAGGGCAACCCTGGGCATGGCAGGGGGCTTAAAGGCGCCTGGACCCGCCCACTTCCGCTTTGGGGGCCAGCAACAGTTGCCAGGGCTACCCTGGGCATGGCAGGGGGCTTAAGGGGGCCTGGACCCGCCCACTTCCGCTTTGGGGGCCAGCAACAGTTGCTAGGGCTACCCTGGGCATGGCAGGGGGCTTAAGGGGGCCTGGACCCGCCCACTTCCGCTTTGGGGGCCAGCAACAGTTGCCAGGGCTACCCTGGGCATTGCAGGGGGCTGAAGGGGGCCTGGACCCGCCCACTTCCGCTTTGGGGGCCAGCAACAGTTGCCAGGACAACCCTGGGCATGGCAGGGGGCTTAAGGGGGCCTGGACCCGCCCACTTCCGCTTTGGGGGCCAGCAACAGTTGCCAGGACAACCCTGGGCATGGCAGGGGGCTTAAGGGGGCCTGGACCCGCCCACTTCCGCTTTGGGGGCCAGCAACAGTTGCCAGGGCTACCCTGGGCATGGCAGGGGGCTGAAGGGGGCCTGGACCCGCCCACTTCCGCTTTGGGGGCCAGCAACAGTTGCAAGGGCAACCCTGGGCATGGCAGGGGGCTTAAGGGGGCATGGACACGCCCACTTCCGCTTTGGGGGCCAGCAACAGTTGCCAGGGCAACCCTGGGCATGGCAGGGGGCTTAAGGGGGCCTGGACCCGCCCACTTCCGCTTTGGGGGCCAGCAACAGTTGCCAGGGCTACCCTGGGCATGGCAGGGGGCTTAAGGGGGCCTGGACCCGCCCACTTCCGCTTTGGGGGCCAGTAACAGTTGCCAGGACAACCCTGGGCATGGCAGGGGGCTTAAGGGGGCCTGGACCAACCCACTTCCGCTTTGGGGGCCAGCAACAGTTGCCAGGGCTACCCTGGGCATGGCAGGGGCTGAAGGGGGCCTGGACCCGCCCACTTCCGCTTTGGGGGCCAGCAACAGTTGCCAGGGCAACCCTGGGCATGGCAGGGGGCTTAAAGGCGCCTGGACCCGCCCACTTCCGCTTTGGGGGCCAGCAACAGTTGCCAGGGCAACCCTGGGCATGGCAGGGGGCTTAAAGGCGCCTGGACCCGCCCACTTCCGCTTTGGGGGCCAGCAACAGTTGCCAGGGCAACCCTGGGCATGGCAGGGGGCTTAAAGGCGCCTGGACCCGCCCACTTCCGCTTTGGGGGCCAGCAACAGTTGCCAGGGCTACCCTGGGCATGGCAGGGGGCTGAAGGGGGCCTGGACCCGCCCACTTCCGCTTTGGGGGCCAGCAACAGTTGCCAGGGCTACCCTGGGCATGGCAGGGGGATTAAGGGGGTCTGGACCCGCCCACTTCCGCTTTGGGGGGCCAGCAACAGTTGCAAGGGCAACCCTGGGCATGGCAGGGGGCTTAAGGGGGCCTGGACCCGCCCACTTCCTCTTTAGGGGCCAGCAACAGTTGCCAGGGCTACCCTGGGCATGGCAGGGGGCTTAAGGGGGCCTGGACCCGCCCACTTCCGCTTTGGGGCCAGCAACAGTTGCCAGGACAACCCTGGGCATGGCAGGGGGCTTAAGGGGGCCTGGACCCGCCCACTTCCGCTTTGGGGGCCAGCAACAGTTGCCAGGGCTACCCTGGGCATGGCAGGGGGCTTAAGGGCGCCTGGACCCGCCCACTTCCGCTTTGGGGGCCAGCAACAGTTGCCAGGGCAACCCGGGGCATGGCAGGGGGCTGAAGGGGGCCTGGACCCGCCCACTTCCGCTTTGGGGGCCAGCAACAGTTGCCAGGGCTACCCTGGGCATGGCAGGGGGATTAAGGGGGCCTGGACCCGCCCACTTCCGCTTTGGGGGCTAGCAACAGTTGCCAGGGCATACCCTGGGCATGGCAGGGGGCTTAAGGGCGCCAGGACCCGCCCACTTCCGCTTTGGGGGGCCAGCAACAGTTGCCAGGGCAACCCTGGGCATGGCAGGGGACTTAAGGGGGCCTGGACCCGCCCACTTCCGCTTTGGGGGCCAGCAACAGTTGCCAGGGCTACCCTGGGCATGGCAGGGGGCTTAAGGGGGCCTGGACCCGCCCACTTCCGCTTTGGGGCCAGCAACAGTTGCCAGGACAACCCTGGGCATGGCAGGGGGCTTAAGGGGGCCTGGACCCGCCCACTTCCGCTTTGGGGGGCCAGCAACAGTTGCCAGGGCATACCCTGGGCATGGCAGGGGGCTTAAGGACGCCTGGACCCGCCCACTTCCGCTTTGGGGGCCAGCAACAGTTGCCAGGGCTACCCTGGGCATGGCAGGGGGCTGAAGGCGGCCTGGACCTGCCCACTTCCGCTTTGGGGGCCAGCAACAGTTGCCAGGGCTACCCTGGGCATGGCAGGGGGCTTAAGGGGGCCTGGACCCTCCCACTTCCGCTTTGGGGGCCAGCAACAGTTGCCAGGGCTACCCTGGGCATGGCAGGGGGCTGAAGGGGGCCTGGACCCGCCCACTTCCGCTTTGGGGGCCAGCAACAGTTGCCAGGGCTACCCTGGGCATGGCAGGGGGCTTAAGGGGGCCTGGACAAGCCCACTTCCGCTTTGGGCGCCAGCAACAGTTGCCAGGGCTACCCTGGGCATGGCAGGGGGCTGAAGGGGGCCTGGACAAGCCCACTTCCGCTTTGGGTTCCAGCAACAGTTGCCAGGGCTACCCTGGGCATGGCAGGGGGCTTAAGGGGGCCTGGAACCGCCCACTTCCGCTTTGGGGGCCAGCAACAGTTGCCAGGGCAACCCGGGGCATGGAAGGGGGCTTAAGGGGGCCTGGACCCGCCCACTTCCGCTTTGGGGGCCAGCAACAGTTGCCAGGGCTACCCTGGGCATGGCAGGGGGCTTAAGGGGGCCTGGACCCGCCCACTTCCGCTTTGGGGGCCAGCAACAGTTGCCAGGGCTACCCTGGGCATGGCAGGGGGCTGAAGGGGGCCTGGACCCGCCCACTTCCGCTTTGGGGGCCAGCAACAGTTGCCAGGGCTACCCTGGGCATGGCAGGGGGCTTAAGGGGGCCTGGACCCGCCCACTTCCGCTTTGGGGGCCAGCAACAGTTGCCAGGGCTACCCTTGGCATGGCAGGGGGCTGAAGGGGGCCTGGACCCGCCCACTTCCGCTTTGGGGGCCAGCAACAGTTGCCAGGGCTACCCTGGGCATGGCAGGGGGCTTAAGGGGGCCTGGACAAGCCCACTTCCGCTTTGGGGGCCAGCAACAGTTGCCAGGGCTACCCTGGGCATGGCAGGGGGCTGAAGGGGGCCTGGACAAGCCCACTTCCGCTTTGGGTTCCAGCAACAGTTGCCAGGGCTACCCTGGGCATGGCAGGGGGCTTAAGGGGGCCTGGACCCGCCCACTTCCGCTTTGGGGGGCCAGCAACAGTTGCCAGGGCAACCCTGGGCATGTCAGGGGGCTTAAGGGGGCCTGGACCCGCCCACTTCCGCTTTAGGGGCCAGCAACAGTTGCCAGGGCTACCCTGGGCATGGCAGGGGGCTTAAGGGGGCCTGGACCCGCCCACTTCCGCTTTGGGGCCAGCAACAGTTGCCAGGACAACCCTGGGCATGGCAGGGGGCTTAAGCGGGCCTGGACACGCCCACTTCCGCTTTGGGGGCCAGCAACAGTTGCCAGGGCTACCCTGGGCATGGCAGGGGGCTTAAGGGGGCCTGGACCCGCCCACTTCCGCTTTGGGGGCCATCAACAGTTGCCAGGGCTACCCTGGGCATGGCAGGGGGTTTAAGGGGGCCTGGACCCGCCCACTTCCGCTTTGGGGGCCAGCAACAGTTGCCAGGGCTACCCTGGGCATGGCAGGGGGCTGAAGGGGGTCTGGACCCGCCCACTTCCGCTTTGGGGGCCAGCAACAGTTGCCAGGGCTACCCTGGGCATGGCAGGGGGCTGAAGGGGGCCTGGACCCGCCCACTTCCGCTTTGGGGGCCAGCAACAGTTGCCAGGGCTACCCTGGGCATGGCAGGGGGCTTAAGGGGGCCTGGACCCGCCCACTTCCGCTTTGGGTTCCAGCAACAGTTGCCAGGGCTACCCTGGGCATGGCAGGGGGGTTAAGGGGGCCTGGACCCGCCCACTTCCGCTTTGGGGGCTAGCAACAGTTGCCAGGGCATACCCTGGGCATGGCAGGGGGCTTAAGGGCGCCAGAACCCGCCCACTTCCGCTTTGGGGGCCAGCAACAGTTGCCAGGGCTACCCTGGGCATGGCAGGGGGCTGAAGGCGGCCTGGACCCGCCCACTTCCGCTTTGGGGGCCAGCAACAGTTGCCAGGGCTACCCTGGGCATGGCAGGGGGCTTAAGGGGGCCTGTACCCGCCAACTTCCGCTTTGGGGGCCAGCAACAGTTGCCAGGGCTACCCTGGGCATGGCAGGGGGCTGAAGGGGGCCTGGACCTGCCCACTTCCGCTTTGGGGGCCAGCAACAGTTGCCAGGGCTACCCTGGGCATGGCAGGGGGCTGAAGGGGGCCTGGACCCGCCCACTTCCGCTTTGGGGGCCAGCAACAGTTGCCAGGGCTACCCTGGGCATGGCAGGGGGCTGAAGGGGGCCTGGACCCGCCCACTTCCGCTTTGGGGGCCAGCAACAGTTGCCAGGGCTACCCTGGGCATGGCAGGGGGCTGAAGGGGGCCTGGACCCGCCCACTTCCGCTTTGGGGGCCAGCAACAGTTGCCAGGGCTACCCTGGGCATGGCAGGGGGATTAAGGGGGCCTGGACCCGCCCACTTCCGCTTTGGGGGCCAGCAACAGTTGCCAGGGCATACCCTGGGCATGGCAGGGGGCTTAAGGGCGCCTGGACCCGCCCACTTCCGCTTTGGGGGCCAGCAACAGTTGCCAGGGCAACCCTGGGCATGGCAGGGGGCTTAAAGGCGCCTGGACCCGCCCACTTCCGCTTTGGGGGCCAGCAACAGTTGCCAGGGCTACCCTGGGCATGGCAGGGGGCTTAAGGGGGCCTGGACCCGCCCACTTCCGCTTTGGGGGCCAGCAACAGTTGCTAGGGCTACCCTGGGCATGGCAGGGGGCTTAAGGGGGCCTGGACCCGCCCACTTCCGCTTTGGGGGCCAGCAACAGTTGCCAAGGCTACCCTGGGCATGGCAGGGGGCTGAAGGGGGCCTGGACCCGCCCACTTCCGCTTTGGGGGCCAGCAACAGTTGCCAGGGCTACCCTGGGCATGGCAGGGGGCTTAAGGGGGCCTGGACCATCCCACTTCCGCTTTGGGGGCCAGCAACAGTTGCCAGGGCTACCCTGGGCATGGCAGGGGGCTTAAGGGGGCCTGGACCCGCCCACTTCCGCTTTGGGGGCCAGCAACAGTTGCCAGGGCTACCCTGGGCATGGCAGGGGGCTTAAGGGGGCATGGACCCGCCCACTTCCGCTTTGGGGGCCAGCAACAGTTGCCAGGGCTACCCTGGGCATGGCAGGGGGCTGACGGGGGCCTGGACCCGCCCACTTCCGCTTTGGGGGCCAGCAACAGTTGCCAGGGCTACCCTGGGCATGGCAGGGGGCTTAAGGGGGCCTGGACCCGCCCACTTCCGCTTTGGGGGCCAGCAACAGTTGCCAGGACAACCCTGGGCATGGCAGGGGGCTTAAGGGGGCCTGGACCCGCCCACTTCCGCTTTGGGGGCCAGCAACAGTTGCCAGGGCTACCCTGGGCATGGCAGGGGGATTAAGGGGGCCTGGACCCGCCCACTTCCGCTTTGGGGGCTAGCAACAGTTGCCAGGGCATACCCTGGGCATGGCAGGGGGCTTAAGGGCGCCTGGACCCGCCCACTTCCGCTTTGGGGGCCAGCAACAGTTGCCAGGGCTACCCTGGGCATGGCAGGGGGCTTAAAGGCGCCTGGACCCGCCCACTTCCGCTTTGGGGGCCAGCAACAGTTGCCAGGACAACCCTGGGCATGGCAGGGGGCTTACGGGGGCCTGGACCCGCCCACTTCCGCTTTGGGGGCCAGCAACAGTTGCCAGGGCTACCCTGGGCATGGCAGGGGGCTGAAGGCGGCCTGGACCCGCCCACTTCCGCTTTGGGGGCCAGCAACAGTTACCAGGGATACCCTGGGCATGGCAGGGGGCTTAAGGGGGCCTGGACCCGCCCACTTCCGCTTTGGGGGCCAGCAACAGTTGCCAGGGCTACCCTGGGCATGGCAGGGGGCTGAAGGGGGCCTGGACCCGCCCACTTCCGCTTTGGGGGCCAGCAACAGTTGCCAGGGCTACCCTAGGCATGGCAGGGGGCTTAAGGGGGCCTGGAACCGCCCACTTCCGCTTTGGGGGCCAGCAACAGTTGCCAGGGCTACCCTGGGCATGGCAGGGGGCTGAAGGGGGCCTGGACCCGCCCACTTCCGCTTTGGGGGCCAGCAACAGTTGCCAGGGCTACCCTGGGCATGGCAGGGGGCTTAAGGGGGCCTGGACCCGCCCACTTCCGCTTTGGGGCCAGCAACAGTTGCCAGGACAACCCTGGGCATGGCAGGGGGCTTAAGGGGGCCTGGACCCGCCCACTTCCGCATTGGGGGCCAGCAACAGTTGCCAGGGCTACCCTGGGCATGGCAGGGGGATTAAGGGGGCCTGGACCCGCCCACTTCCGCTTTGGGGGCCAGCAACAGTTGCCAGGGCATACCCTGGGCATGGCAGGGGGCTTAAGGGCGCCTGGACCTGCCCACTTCCGCTTTGGGGGCCAGCAACAGTTGCCAGGGCAACCCTGGGCATGGCAGGGGGCTTAAAGGCGCCTGGACCCGCCCACTTCCGCTTTGGGGGCCAGCAACAGTTGCCAGGGCAACCCTGGGCATGGCAGGGGGCTTAAAGGCGCCTGGACCCGCCCACTTCCGCTTTGGGGGCCAGCAACAGTTGCCAGGGCAACCCTGGGCATGGCAGGGGGCTTAAAGGCGCCTGGACCCGCCCACTTCCGCTTTGGGGGCCAGCAACAGTTGCCAGGGCTACACTGGGCATGGCAGGGGGCTGAAGGGGGCCTGGACCCGCCCACTTCCGCTTTGGGGGCCAGCAACAGTTGCCAGGGCTACCCTGGGCATGGCAGGGGGATTAAGGGGGTCTGGACCCGCCCACTTCCGCTTTGGGGGCTAGCAACAGTTGCCAGGGCATACCCTGGGCATGGCAGGGGGCTTAAGGGGGCCTGGACCCGCCCACTTCCGCTTTGGGGGCCAGCAACAGTTGCCAGGACAACCCTGGGCATGGCAGGGGGCTTAAGGGGGCCTGGACCCGCCCACTTCCGCTTTGGGGGCCAGCAACAGTTGCCAGGGCTACCCTGGGCATGGCAGGGGGCTGAAGGGGGCCTGGACCCGCCCACTTCCGCTTTGGGGGCCAGCAACAGTTGCAAGGGCAACCCTGGGCATGGCAGGGGGCTTAAGGGGGCATGGACACGCCCACTTCCGCTTTGGGGGCCAGCAACAGTTGCCAGGGCAACCCTGGGCATGGCAGGGGGCTTAAGGGGGCCTGGACCCGCCCACTTCCGCTTTGGGGGCCAGCAACAGTTGCCAGGGCTACCCTGGGCATGGCAGGGGGCTTAAGGGGGCCTGGACCCGCCCACTTCCGCTTTGGGGGCCAGTAACAGTTGCCAGGACAACCCTGGGCATGGCAGGGGGCTTAAGGGGGCCTGGACCAACCCACTTCCGCTTTGGGGGCCAGCAACAGTTGCCAGGGCTACCCTGGGCATGGCAGGGGCTGAAGGGGGCCTGGACCCGCCCACTTCCGCTTTGGGGGCCAGCAACAGTTGCCAGGGCAACCCTGGGCATGGCAGGGGGCTTAAAGGCGCCTGGACCCGCCCACTTCCGCTTTGGGGGCCAGCAACAGTTGCCAGGGCAACCCTGGGCATGGCAGGGGGCTTAAAGGCGCCTGGACCCGCCCACTTCCGCTTTGGGGGCCAGCAACAGTTGCCAGGGCAACCCTGGGCATGGCAGGGGGCTTAAAGGCGCCTGGACCCGCCCACTTCCGCTTTGGGGGCCAGCAACAGTTGCCAGGGCTACCCTGGGCATGGCAGGGGGCTGAAGGGGGCCTGGACCCGCCCACTTCCGCTTTGGGGGCCAGCAACAGTTGCCAGGGCTACCCTGGGCATGGCAGGGGGATTAAGGGGGTCTGGACCCGCCCACTTCCGCTTTGGGGGGCCAGCAACAGTTGCAAGGGCAACCCTGGGCATGGCAGGGGGCTTAAGGGGGCCTGGACCCGCCCACTTCCTCTTTAGGGGCCAGCAACAGTTGCCAGGGCTACCCTGGGCATGGCAGGGGGCTTAAGGGGGCCTGGACCCGCCCACTTCCGCTTTGGGGCCAGCAACAGTTGCCAGGACAACCCTGGGCATGGCAGGGGGCTTAAGGGGGCCTGGACCCGCCCACTTCCGCTTTGGGGGCCAGCAACAGTTGCCAGGGCTACCCTGGGCATGGCAGGGGGCTTAAGGGCGCCTGGACCCGCCCACTTCCGCTTTGGGGGCCAGCAACAGTTGCCAGGGCAACCCGGGGCATGGCAGGGGGCTGAAGGGGGCCTGGACCCGCCCACTTCCGCTTTGGGGGCCAGCAACAGTTGCCAGGGCTACCCTGGGCATGGCAGGGGGATTAAGGGGGCCTGGACCCGCCCACTTCCGCTTTGGGGGCTAGCAACAGTTGCCAGGGCATACCCTGGGCATGGCAGGGGGCTTAAGGGCGCCAGGACCCGCCCACTTCCGCTTTGGGGGGCCAGCAACAGTTGCCAGGGCAACCCTGGGCATGGCAGGGGACTTAAGGGGGCCTGGACCCGCCCACTTCCGCTTTGGGGGCCAGCAACAGTTGCCAGGGCAACCCTGGGCATGGCAGGGGGCTTAAAGGGGCCTGGACCCGCCCACTTCCGCTTTGGGGGCCAGCAACAGTTGCCAGGGCTACCCTGGGCATGGCAGGGGGCTTAAAGGGGCCTGGACCCGCCCACTTCCGCTTTGGGGGCCAGCAACAGTTGCCAGGGCTACCCTGGGCATGGCAGGGGGCTGAAGGGGGCCTGGACCCGCCCACTTCCGCTTTGGGGGCCAGCAACAGTTGCCAGGGCTACCCTAGGCATGGCAGGGGGCTTAAGGGGGCCTGGAACCGCCCACTTCCGCTTTGGGGGCCAGCAACAGTTGCCAGGGCTACCCTGGGCATGGCAGGGGGCTGAAGGGGGCCTGGACCCGCCCACTTCCGCTTTGGGGGCCAGCAACAGTTGCCAGGGCTACCCTGGGCATGGCAGGGGGCTTAAGGGGGCCTGGACCCGCCCACTTCCGCTTTGGGGCCAGCAACAGTTGCCAGGACAACCCTGGGCATGGCAGGGGGCTTAAGGGGGCCTGGACCCGCCCACTTCCGCATTGGGGGCCAGCAACAGTTGCCAGGGCTACCCTGGGCATTGCAGGGGGATTAAGGGGGCCTGGACCCGCCCACTTCCGCTTTGGGGGCCAGCAACAGTTGCCAGGGCATACCCTGGGCATGGCAGGGGGCTTAAGGGCGCCTGGACCTGCCCACTTCCGCTTTGGGGGCCAGCAACAGTTGCCAGGGCAACCCTGGGCATGGCAGGGGGCTTAAAGGCGCCTGGACCCGCCCACTTCCGCTTTGGGGGCCAGCAACAGTTGCCAGGGCAACCCTGGGCATGGCAGGGGGCTTAAAGGCGCCTGGACCCGCCCACTTCCGCTTTGGGGGCCAGCAACAGTTGCCAGGGCAACCCTGGGCATGGCAGGGGGCTTAAAGGCGCCTGGACCCGCCCACTTCCGCTTTGGGGGCCAGCAACAGTTGCCAGGGCTACCCTGGGCATGGCAGGGGGCTGAAGGGGGCCTGGACCCGCCCACTTCCGCTTTGGGGGCCAGCAACAGTTGCCAGGGCTACCCTGGGCATGGCAGGGGGATTAAGGGGGTCTGGACCCGCCCACTTCCGCTTTGGGGGCTAGCAACAGTTGCCAGGGCATACCCTGGGCATGGCAGGGGGCTTAAGGGCGCCTTGACCCGCCCACTTCCGCTTTGGGGGCCAGCAATAGTTGCCAGGGCAACCCTGGGCATGGCAGGGGGCTTAAAGGCGCCTGGACCCGCCCACTTCCGCTTTGGGGGCCAGCAACAGTTGCCAGGGCTACCCTGGGCATGGCAGGGGGCTTAAGGGGGCCTGGACCCGCCCACTTCCGCTTTGGGGGCCAGCAACAGTTGCCAGGGCTACCCTGGGCATGGCAGGGGGATTAAGGGGGCCTGGACCCGCCCACTTCCGCTTTGGGGGCTAGCAACAGTTGCCAGGGCATACCCTGGGCATGGCAGGGGGCTTAAGGGCGCCAGGACCCGCCCACTTCCGCTTTGGGGGGCCAGCAACAGTTGCCAGGGCAACCCTGGGCATGGCAGGGGACTTAAGGGGGCCTGGACCCGCCCACTTCCGCTTTGGGGGCCAGCAACAGTTGCCAGGGCTACCCTGGGCATGGCAGGGGGCTTAAGGGGGCCTGGACCCGCCCACTTCCGCTTTAGGGGCCAGCAACAGTTGCCAGGGCTACCCTGGGCATGGCAGGGGGATTAAGGGGGCCTGGACCCGCCCACTTCCGCTTTGGGGGCTAGCAACAGTTGCCAGGGCATACCCTGGGCATGGCAGGGGGCTTAAGGGCGCCAGGACCCGCCCACTTCCGCTTTGGGGGGCCAGCAACAGTTGCCAGGGCAACCCTGGGCATGGCAGGGGACTTAAGGGGGCCTGGACCCGCCCACTTCCGCTTTGGGGGCCAGCAACAGTTGCCAGGGCTACCCTGGGCATGGCAGGGGGCTTAAGGGGGCCTGGACCCGCCCACTTCCGCTTTGGGGGCCAGCAACAGTTGCCAGGGCTACCCTGGGCATGGCAGGGGGCTTAAGGGGGCCTGGACCCGCCCACTTCCGCTTTGGGGGCCAGCAACAGTTGCCAGGACAACCCTGGACATGGCAGGGGGCTTAAGGGGGCCTGGACCCGCCCACTTCCGCTTTGGGGGCCAGCAACAGTTGCCAGGGCTACCCTGGGCATGGCAGGGGGCTGAAGGGGGCTGGACCCGCCCACTTCCGTTTTGGGGGGCCAGCAACAGTTGCCAGGGCAACCCTGGGCATGGCAGGGGGCTTAAGGGGGCCTGGACCCGCCCACTTCCGCTTTAGGGGCCAGCAACAGTTGCCAGGGCTACCCTGGGCATGGCAGGGGGCTTAAGGGGGCCTGGACCCGCCCACCTCCGCTTTGGGGCCAGCAACAGTTGCCAGGCCAACCCTGGGCATGGCAGGGGGCTTAAGGGGGCCTGGACACGCCCACTTCCGCTTTGGGGGCCAGCAACAGTTGCCAGGGCTACCCTGGGCATGGCAGGGGGCTTAAGGGGGCCTGGACCCGCCCACTTCCGCTTTGGGGGCCATCAACAGTTGCCAGGGCTACCCTGGGCATGGCAGGGGGCTTAAGGGGGCCTGGACCCGCCCACTTCCGCTTTGGGGGCCAGCAACAGTTGCCAGGGCTACCCTGGGCATGGCAGGGGGCTGAAGGGGGTCTGGACCCGCCCACTTCCGCTTTGGGGGCCAGCAACAGTTGCCAGGGCTACCCTGGGCATGGCAGGGGGCTGAAGGGGGCCTGGACCCGCCCACTTCCGCTTTGGGGGCCAGCAACAGTTGCCAGGGCTACCCTGGGCATGGCAGGGGGCTTAAGGGGGCCTGGACCCGCCCACTTCCGCTTTGGGTTCCAGCAACAGTTGCCAGGGCTACCCTGGGCATATCAGGGGGGTTAAGGGGGCCTGGACCCGCCCACTTCCGCTTTGGGGGCTAGCAACAGTTGCCAGGGCATACCCCTGGGCATGGCAGGGGGCTTAAGGGCGCCAAAACCCGCCCACTTCCGCTTTGGGGGCCAGCAACAGTTGCCAGGGCTACCCTGGGCATGGCAGGGGGCTGAAGGCGGCCTGGACCCGCCCACTTCCGCTTTGGGGGCCATCAACAGTTGCCAGGGCTACCCTGGGCATGGCAGGGGCTTAAGGGGGCCTGGACCCGCCCACTTCCGCTTTGGGGGCCAGCAACAGTTGCCAGGGCTACCCTGGGCATGGCAGGGGGCTGAAGGGGGCCTGGACCCGCCCACTTCCGTTTTGGGGGCCAGCAACAGTTGCCAGGGCAACCCTGGGCATGGCAGGGGGCTTAAGGGGGCCTGGACCCGCCCACTTCCGCTTTAGGGGCCAGCAACAGTTGCCAGGGCTACCCTGGGCATGGCAGGGGCTTAAGGGGGCCTGGACCCGCCCACCTCCGCTTTGGGGCCAGCAACAGTTGCCAGGCCAACCCTGGGCATGGCAGGGGGCTTAAGGGGGCCTGGACACGCCCACTTCCGCTTTGGGGGCCAGCAACAGTTGCCAGGGCTACCTGGGCATGGCAGGGGGCTTAAGGGGGCCTGGACCCGCCCACTTCCGCTTTGGGGGCCATCAACAGTTGCCAGGGCTACCCTGGGCATGGCAGGGGGCTTAAGGGGGCCTGGACCCGCCCACTTCCGCTTTGGGGGCCAGCAACAGTTGCCAGGGCTACCCTGGGCATGGCAGGGGCTGAAGGGGGTCTGGACCCGCCCACTTCCGCTTTGGGGGCCAGCAACAGTTGCCAGGGCTACCCTGGGCATGGCAGGGGGCTGAAGGGGGCCTGGACCCGCCCACTTCCGCTTTGGGGGCCAGCAACAGTTGCCAGGGCTACCCTGGGCATGGCAGGGGGCTTAAGGGGGCCTGGACCCGCCCACTTCCGCTTTGGGTTCCAGCAACAGTTGCCAGGGCTACCCTGGGCATATCAGGGGGGTTAAGGGGGCCTGGACCCGCCCACTTCCGCTTTGGGGGCTAGCAACAGTTGCCAGGGCATACCCTGGGCATGGCAGGGGGCTTAAGGGCGCCAAAACCCGCCCACTTCCGCTTTGGGGGCCAGCAACAGTTGCCAGGGCTACCCTGGGCATGGCAGGGGGCTGAAGGCGGCCTGGACCCGCCCACTTCCGCTTTGGGGGCCATCAACAGTTGCCAGGGCTACCCTGGGCATGGCAGGGGGCTTAAGGGGGCCTGGACCCGCCCACTTCCGCTTTGGGTTCCAGCAACAGTTGCCAGGGCTACCCTGGGCATGGCAGGGGGGTTAAGGGGGCCTGGACCCGCCCACTTCCGCTTTGGGGGCTAGCAACAGTTGCCAGGGCATACCCTGGGCATGGCAGGGGGCTTAAGGGCGCCAGAACCCGCCCACTTCCGCTTTGGGGGCCAGCAACAGTTGCCAGGGCTACCCTGGGCATGGCAGGGGGCTGAAGGCGGCCTGGACCCGCCCACTTCCGCTTTGGGGGCCAGCAACAGTTGCCAGGGCTACCCTGGGCATGGCAGGGGGCTTAAGGGGGCCTGGACCCGCCCACTTCCGCTTTGGGGGCCAGCAACAGTTGCCAGGGCTACCCTGGGCATGGCAGGGGGCTGAAGGGGGCCTGGACCTGCCCACTTCCGCTTTGGGGGCCAGCAACAGTTGCCAGGGCTACCCTGGGCATGGCAGGGGGCTGAAGGGGGCCTGGACCCGCCCACTTCCGCTTTGGGGGCCAGCAACAGTTGCCAGGGCTACCCTGGGCATGGCAGGGGGCTGAAGGGGGCCTGGACCCGCCCACTTCCGCTTTGGGGGCCAGCAACAGTTGCCAGGGCTGCCCTGGGCATGGCAGGGGGCTGAAGGGGGCCTGGACCCGCCCACTTCCGCTTTGGGGGCCAGCAACAGTTGCCAGGGCTACCCTGGGCATGGCAGGGGGCTTAAGGGCGCCTGGACCCGCCCACTTCCGCTTTGGGGGCCAGCAACAGTTGCCAGGGCAACCCTGGGCATGGCAGGGGGCTTAAGGGGGCCTGGACCCGCCCACTTCCGCTTTGGGGGCAAGCAACAGTTGCCAGGGCAACCCTGGGCATGGCAGGGGGCTTAAGGGGGCCAGGACCCGCCCACTTCCGCTTTGGGGGGCCAGCAACAGTTGCCAGGGCTACCCTGGGCATGGCAGGGGGATTAAGGGGGCCTGGACCCGCCCACTTCCGCTTTGGGGGCCAGCAACAGTTGCCAGGGCATACCCTGGGCATGGCAGGGGGCTTAAGGGCGCCTGGACCCGCCCACTTCCGCTTTGGGGGCCAGCATCAGTTGCCAGGGCAACCCTGGGCATGGCAGGGGGCTTAAAGGCGCCTGGACCCGCCCACTTCCGCTTTGGGGGCCAGCAACAGTTGCCAGGGCTACCCTGGGCATGGCAGGGGGCTTAAGGGGGCCTGGACCCGCCCACTTCCGCTTTGGGGGCCAGCAACAGTTGCTAGGGCTACCCTGGGCATGGCAGGGGGCTTAAGGGGGCCTGGACCCGCCCACTTCCGCTTTGGGGGCCAGCAACAGTTGCCAAGGCTACCCTGGGCATGGCAGGGGGCTGAAGGGGGCCTGGACCCGCCCACTTCCGCTTTGGGGGCCAGCAACAGTTGCCAGGGCTACCCTGGGCATTGCAGGGGGCTGAAGGGGGCCTGGACCCGCCCACTTCCGCTTTGGGGGCCAGCAACAGTTGCCAGGGCTACCCTGGGCATGGCAGGGGGCTTAAGGGCGCCTGGACCCGCCCACTTCCGCTTTGAGGGCCAGCAACAGTTGCCAGGGCTACCCTGGGCATGGCAGGGGGCTGAAGGGGGCCTGGACCCGCCCACTTCCGCTTTGGGGGCCAGCAACAGTTGCCAGGGCATACCCTGGGCATGGCAGGGGGCTTAAGGGCGCCAGGACCCGCCCACTTCCGCTTTGGGGGGCCAGCAACAGTTGCCAGGGCAACCCTGGGCATGGCAGGGGGCTTAAGGGGGCCTGGACCCGCCCACTTCCGCTTTTGGGTCCAGCAACAGTTGCCAGGGCTACCCTGGGCATGGCAGGGGGCTTAAAGGCGCCTGGACCCGCCCACTTCCGCTTTGGGGGCCAGCAACAGTTGCCAGGACAACCCTGGGCATGGCAGGGGGCTTAAGGGGGCCTGGACCCGCCCACTTCTGCTTTGGGGGCCAGCAACAGTTGCCAGGGCTACCCTGGGCATGGCAGGGGGATTAAGGGGGCCTGGACCCGCCCACTTCCGCTTTGGGGGCTAGCAACAGTTGCCAGGGCATACCCTGGGCATGGCAGGGGGCTTAAGGGCGCCTGGACCCGCCCACTTCCGCTTTGGGGGCCAGCAACAGTTGCCAGGGCAACCCTGGGCATGGCAGGGGGCTTAAGGGCGCCTGGACCCGCCCACTTCCGCTTTGGGGGCCAGCAACAGTTGCCAGGGCTACCCTGGGCATGGCAGGGGGCTTAAAGGCGCCTGGACCCGCCCACTTCCGCTTTGGGGGCCAGCAACAGTTGCCAGGACAACCCTGGGCATGGCAGGGGGCTTACGTGGGCCTGGACCCGCCCACTTCCGCTTTGGGGGCCAGCAACAGTTGCCAGGGCTACCCTGGGCATGGCAGGGGGCTGAAGGGGGCCTGGACCCGCCCACTTCCGCTTTGGGGGCCAGCAACAGTTGCCAGGGCTACCCTGGGCATGGCAGGGGGCTTAAGGGGGCCTGGACCCGCCCACTTCCGCTTTGGGGGCAAGCAACAGTTGCCAGGGCTACCCTGGGCATGGCAGGGGCTGAAGGGGGCCTGGACCCGCCCACTTCCGCTTTGGGGGCCAGCAACAGTTGCCAGGGCTACCCTGGGCATGGCAGGGGGATTAAGGGGGCCTGGACCCGCCCACTTCCGCTTTGGGGGCTAGCAACAGTTGCCAGGGCATACCCTGGGCATGGCAGGGGGCTTAAGGGCGCCAGGACCCGCCCACTTCCGCTTTGGGGGGCCAGCAACAGTTGCCAGGGCATACCCTGGGCATGGCAGGGGGCTTAAGGACGCCTGGACCCGCCCACTTCCGCTTTGGGGGCCAGCAACAGTTGCCAGGGCTACCCTGGGCATGGCAGGGGGCTGAAGGCGGCCTGGACCTGCCCACTTCCGCTTTGGGGGCCAGCAACAGTTGCCAGGGCTACCCTGGGCATGGCAGGGGGCTTAAGGGGCCTGGACCCTCCCACTTCCGCTTTGGGGGCCAGCAACAGTTGCCAGGGCTACCCTGGGCATGGCAGGGGGCTTAAGGGGGCCTGGACAAGCCCACTTCCGCTTTGGGCGCCAGCAACAGTTGCCAGGGCTACCCTGGGCATGGCAGGGGGCTGAAGGGGGCCTGGACAAGCCCACTTCCGCTTTGGGTTCCAGCAACAGTTGCCAGGGCTACCCTGGGCATGGCAGGGGGCTTAAGGGGGCCTGGAACCGCCCACTTCCGCTTTGGGGGCCAGCAACAGTTGCCAGGGCAACCCGGGGCATGGAAGGGGGCTTAAGGGGGCCTGGACCCGCCCACTTCCGCTTTGGGGGCCAGCAACAGTTGCCAGGGCTACCCTGGGCATGGCAGGGGGCTTAAGGGGGACTGGACCCGCCCACTTCCGCTTTGGGGGGCCAGCAACAGTTGCCAGGGCTACCCTGGGCATGGCAGGGGGCTGAAGGGGGCCTGGACCCGCCCACTTCCGCTTTGGGGGCCAGCAACAGTTGCCAGGGCTACCCTGGGCATGGCAGGGGGCTTAAGGGGGCCTGGACCCGCCCACTTCCGCTTTGGGGGCAAGCAACAGTTGCCAGGGCTACCCTGGGCATGGCAGGGGCTGAAGGGGGCCTGGACCCGCCCACTTCCGCTTTGTAGGCCAGCAACAGTTGCCAGGGCTACCCTGGGCATGGCAGGGGGATTAAGGGGGCCTGGACCCGCCCACTTCCGCTTTGGGGGCCAGTGACAGTTGCCAGGGCTACCCTGGGCATGGCAGGGGGCTTAAGGGGGCCTGGACCCGCCCACTTCCGCTTTGGGGGCCAGCAACAGTTGCCAGGGCTACCCTGGGCATGGCAGGGGGCTGAAGGGGGCCTGGACCCGCCCACTTCCGCTTTGGGGGCCAGCAACAGTTGCCAGGGCTACCCTGGGCATGGCAGGGGGCTTAAGGGGGCCTGGACAAGCCCACTTCCGCTTTGGGGGCCAGCAACAGTTGCCAGGGCTACCCTGGGCATGGCAGGGGGCTGAAGGGGGCCTGGACAAGCCCACTTCCGCTTTGGGTTCCAGCAACAGTTGCCAGGGCTACCCTGGGCATGGCAGGGGGCTTAAGGGGGCCTGGACCCGCCCACTTCCGCTTTGGGGGGCCAGCAACAGTTGCCAGGGCAACCCTGGGCATGTCAGGGGGCTTAAGGGGGCCTGGACCCGCCCACTTCCGCTTTAGGGGCCAGCAACAGTTGCCAGGGCTACCCTGGGCATGGCAGGGGGCTTAAGGGGGCCTGGACCCGCCCACTTCCGCTTTGGGGCCAGCAACAGTTGCCAGGACAACCCTGGGCATGGCAGGGGGCTTAAGCGGGCCTGGACACGCCCACTTCCGCTTTGGGGGCCAGCAACAGTTGCCAGGGCTACCCTGGGCATGGCAGGGGGCTTAAGGGGGCCTGGACCCGCCCACTTCCGCTTTGGGGGCCATCAACAGTTGCCAGGGCTACCCTGGGCATGGCAGGGGGTTTAAGGGGGCCTGGACCCGCCCACTTCCGCTTTGGGGGCCAGCAACAGTTGCCAGGGCTACCCTGGGCATGGCAGGGGGCTGAAGGGGGCCTGGACAAGCCCACTTCCGCTTTGGGTTCCAGCAACAGTTGCCAGGGCTACCCTGGGCATGGCAGGGGGCTTAAGGGGGCCTGGACCCGCCCACTTCCGCTTTGGGGGGCCAGCAACAGTTGCCAGGGCAACCCTGGGCATGTCAGGGGGCTTAAGGGGGCCTGGACCCGCCCACTTCCGCTTTAGGGGCCAGCAACAGTTGCCAGGGCTACCCTGGGCATGGCAGGGGGCTTAAGGGGGCCTGGACCCGCCCACTTCCGCTTTGGGGCCAGCAACAGTTGCCAGGACAACCCTGGGCATGGCAGGGGGCTTAAGCGGGCCTGGACACGCCCACTTCCGCTTTGGGGGCCAGCAACAGTTGCCAGGGCTACCCTGGGCATGGCAGGGGGCTTAAGGGGGCCTGGACCCGCCCACTTCCGCTTTGGGGGCCATCAACAGTTGCCAGGGCTACCCTGGGCATGGCAGGGGGTTTAAGGGGGCCTGGACCCGCCCACTTCCGCTTTGGGGGCCAGCAACAGTTGCCAGGGCTACCCTGGGCATGGCAGGGGGCTGAAGGGGGTCTGGACCCGCCCACTTCCGCTTTGGGGGCCAGCAACAGTTGCCAGGGCTACCCTGGGCATGGCAGGGGGCTGAAGGGGGCCTGGACCCGCCCACTTCCGCTTTGGGGGCCAGCAACAGTTGCCAGGGCTACCCTGGGCATGGCAGGGGGCTTAAGGGGGCCTGGACCCGCCCACTTCCGCTTTGGGTTCCAGCAACAGTTGCCAGGGCTACCCTGGGCATGGCAGGGGGGTTAAGGGGGCCTGGACCCGCCCACTTCCGCTTTGGGGGCTAGCAACAGTTGCCAGGGCATACCCTGGGCATGGCAGGGGGCTTAAGGGCGCCAGAACCCGCCCACTTCCGCTTTGGGGGCCAGCAACAGTTGCCAGGGCTACCCTGGGCATGGCAGGGGGCTGAAGGCGGCCTGGACCCGCCCACTTCCGCTTTGGGGGCCAGCAACAGTTGCCAGGGCTACCCTGGGCATGGCAGGGGGCTTAAGGGGGCCTGTACCCGCCAACTTCCGCTTTGGGGGCCAGCAACAGTTGCCAGGGCTACCCTGGGCATGGCAGGGGGCTGAAGGGGGCCTGGACCTGCCCACTTCCGCTTTGGGGGCCAGCAACAGTTGCCAGGGCTACCCTGGGCATGGCAGGGGGCTGAAGGGGGCCTGGACCCGCCCACTTCCGCTTTGGGGGCCAGCAACAGTTGCCAGGGCTACCCTGGGCATGGCAGGGGGCTGAAGGGGGCCTGGACCCGCCCACTTCCGCTTTGGGGGCCAGCAACAGTTGCCAGGGCTACCCTGGGCATGTCAGGGGGCTGAAGGGGGCCTGGACCCGCCCACTTCCGCTTTGGGGGCCAGCAACAGTTGCCAGGGCTACCCTGGGCATGGCAGGGGGATTAAGGGGGCCTGGACCCGCCCACTTCCGCTTTGGGGGCCAGCAACAGTTGCCAGGGCATACCCTGGGCATGGCAGGGGGCTTAAGGGCGCCTGGACCCGCCCACTTCCGCTTTGGGGGCCAGCAACAGTTGCCAGGGCAACCCTGGGCATGGCAGGGGGCTTAAAGGCGCCTGGACCCGCCCACTTCCGCTTTGGGGGCCAGCAACAGTTGCCAGGGCTACCCTGGGCATGGCAGGGGGCTTAAGGGGGCCTGGACCCGCCCACTTCCGCTTTGGGGGCCAGCAACAGTTGCCAAGGCTACCCTGGGCATGGCAGGGGGCTGAAGGGGGCCTGGACCCGCCCACTTCCGCTTTGGGGGCCAGCAACAGTTGCCAGGGCTACCCTGGGCATGGCAGGGGGCTTAAGGGGGCCTGGACCATCCCACTTCCGCTTTGGGGGCCAGCAACAGTTGCCAGGGCTACCCTGGGCATGGCAGGGGGCTTAAGGGGGCCTGGACCCGCCCACTTCCGCTTTGGGGGCCAGCAACAGTTGCCAGGGCTACCATGGGCATGGCAGGGGGCTTAAGGGGGCATGGACCCGCCCACTTCCGCTTTGGGGGCCAGCAACAGTTGCCAGGGCTACCCTGGGCATGGCAGGGGGCTGAAGGGGGCCTGGACCCGCCCACTTCCGCTTTGGGGGCCAGCAACAGTTGCCAGGGCTACCCTGGGCATGGCAGGGGGCTTAAGGGGGCCTGGACCCGCCCACTTCCGCTTTGGGGGCCAGCAACAGTTGCCAGGACAACCCTGGGCATGGCAGGGGGCTTAAGGGGGCCTGGACCCGCCCACTTCCGCTTTGGGGGCCAGCAACAGTTGCCAGGGCTACCCTGGGCATGGCAGGGGGATTAAGGGGGCCTGGACCCGCCCACTTCCGCTTTGGGGGCTAGCAACAGTTGCCAGGGCATACCCTGGGCATGGCAGGGGGCTTAAGGGCGCCTGGACCCGCCCACTTCCGCTTTGGGGGCCAGCAACAGTTGCCAGGGCTACCCTGGGCATGGCAGGGGGCTTAAAGGCGCCTGGACCCGCCCACTTCCGCTTTGGGGGCCAGCAACAGTTGCCAGGACAACCCTGGGCATGGCAGGGGGCTTACGGGGGCCTGGACCCGCCCACTTCCGCTTTGGGGGCCAGCAACAGTTGCCAGGGCTACCCTGGGCATGGCAGGGGGCTGAAGGCGGCCTGGACCCGCCCACTTCCGCTTTGGGGGCCAGCAACAGTTGCCAGGGCTACCCTGGGCATGGCAGGGGGCTTAAGGGGGCCTGGACCCGCCCACTTCCGCTTTGGGGGCCAGCAACAGTTGCCAGGGCTACCCTGGGCATGGCAGGGGGCTGAAGGGGGCCTGGACCCGCCCACTTCCGCTTTGGGGGCCAGCAACAGTTGCCAGGGCTACCCTAGGCATGGCAGGGGGCTTAAGGGGGCCTGGAACCGCCCACTTCCGCTTTGTGGGCCAGCAACAGTTGCCAGGGCAACCCGGGGCATGGCAGGGGGCTTAAGGGGGCCTGGACCCGCCCACTTCCGCTTTGGGGGCCAGCAACAGTTGCCAGGGCTACCCTGGGCATGGCAGGGGGCTTAAGGGGGCCTGGACCCGCCCACTTCCGCTTTGGGGGCCAGCAACAGTTGCCAGGGCTACCCTGGGCATGGCAGGGGGCTGAAGGGGGCCTGGACCCGCCCACTTCCGCTTTGGGGGCCAGCAACAGTTGCCAGGGCTACCCTGGGCATGGCAGGGGGCTTAAGGGGGCCTGGACCCGCCCACTTCCGCTTTGGGGGCAAGCAACAGTTGCCAGGGCTACCCTGGGCATGGCAGGGGCTGAAGGGGGCCTGGACCCGCCCACTTCCGCTTTGGGGGCCAGCAACAGTTGCCAGGGCTACCCTGGGCATGGCAGGGGGATTAAGGGGGCCTGGACCCGCCCACTTCCGCTTTGGGGGCCAGCAACAGTTGCCAGGGCTACCCTGGGCATGGCAGGGGGCTTAAGGGGGCCTGGACCCGCCCACTTCCGCTTTGGGGGCCAGCAACAGTTGCCAGGGCTACCCTGGGCATGGCAGGGGGCTGAAGGGGGCCTGGACCCGCCCACTTCCGCTTTGGGGGCCAGCAACAGTTGCCAGGGCTACCCTGGGCAATTCAGGGGGCTTAAGGGGGCCTGGACAAGCCCACTTCCGCTTTGGGGGCCAGCAACAGTTGCCAGGGCTACCCTGGGCATGGCAGGGGGCTGAAGGGGGCCTGGACAAGCCTACTTCCGCTTTGGGTTCCAGCAACAGTTGCCAGGGCTACCCTGGGCATAGCAGGGGGCTTAAGGGGGCCTGGACCCGCCAACTTCCGCTTTGGGGGCCAGCAACAGTTGCCAGGACAACCCTGGGCATGGCAGGGGGCTTAAGGGGGCCTGGACCATCCCACTTCCGCTTTGGGGGCCAGCAACAGTTGCCAGGGCTACCCTGGGCATGGCAGGGGGCTTAAGGGGGCCTGGACCCGCCCACTTCCGCTTTGGGGGCCAGCAACAGTTGCCAGGGCTACCCTGGGCATGGCAGGGGGCTTAAGGGGGCATGGACCCGCCCACTTCCGCTTTGGGGGCCAGCAACAGTTGCCAGGGCTACCCTGGGCATGGCAGGGGCTGAAGGGGGCCTGGACCCGCCCACTTCCGCTTTGGGGGCCAGCAACAGTTGCCAGGGCTACCCTGGGCATGGCAGGGGGCTTAAGGGGACCTGGACCCGCCCATTTCCGCTTTGGGGGCCAGCAACAGTTGCCAGGACAACCCTGGGCAGGCAGGGGGCTTAAGGGGGCCTGGACCCGCCCACTTCCGCTTTGGGGGCCAGCAACAGTTGCCAGGGCTACCCTGGGCATGGCAGGGGGATTAAGGGGGCCTGGACCCGCCCACTTCCGCTTTGGGGGCTAGCAACAGTTGCCAGGGCATACCCTGGGGCATGGCAGGGGGCTTAAGGGCGCCTGGACCCGCCCACTTCCGCTTTGGGGGCCAGCAACAGTTGCCAGGGCAACCCTTGGCATGGCAGGGGGCTTAAGGGCGCCTGGACCCCGCCCACTTCCGCTTTGGGGGCCAGCAACAGTTGCCAGGGCTACCCTGGGCATGGCAGGGGGCTTAAAGGCGCCTGGACCCGCCCACTTCCGCTTTGGGGGCCAGCAACAGTTGCCAGGACAACCCTGGGCATGGCAGGGGGCTTAAGGGGGCCTGGACCCGCCCACTTCCGCTTTGGGGGCCAGCAACAGTTGCCAGGGCTACCCTGGGCATGGCAGGGGGCTGAAGGCGGCCTGGACCCGCCCACTTCCGCTTTGGGGGCCAGCAACAGTTGCCAGGGCTACCCTGGGCATGGCAGGGGGCTTAAGGGGGCCTGGACCCGCCCACTTCCGCTTTGGGGGCCAGCAACAGTTGCCAGGGCTACCCTGGGCATGGCAGGGGGCTGAAGGGGGCCTGGACCCGCCCACTTCCGCTTTGGGGGCCAGCAACAGTTGCCAGGGCTACCCTGGGCATGGCAGGGGCTTAAGGGGGCCTGGACAAGCCCACTTCCGCTTTGGGGGCCAGCAACAGTTGCCAGGGCTACCCTGGGCATGGCAGGGGGCTGAAGGGGGCCTGGACAAGCCCACTTCCGCTTTGGGTTCCAGCAACAGTTGCCAGGGCTACCCTGGGCATGGCAGGGGGCTTAAGGGGGCCTGGAACCGCCCACTTCCACTTTGGGGGCCAGCAACAGTTGCCAGGGCAACCCGGGGCATGGCAGGGGGCTTAAGGGGGCCTGGACCCGCCCACTTCCGCTTTGGGGGCCAGCAACAGTTGCCAGGGCTACCCTGGGCATGGCAGGGGCTTAAGGGGGCCTGTACCCGCCCACTTCCGCTTTGGGGGCCAGCAACAGTTGCCAGGGCTACCCTGGGCATGGCAGGGGGCTGAAGGGGGCCTGGACCCGCCCACTTCCGCTTTGGGGGCCAGCAACAGTTGCCAGGGCTACCCTGGGCATGGCAGGGGGCTTAAGGGGGCCTGGACCCGCCCACTTCCGCTTTGGGGGCAAACAACAGTTGCCAGGGCTACCCTGGGCATGGCAGGAGCTGAAGGGGGCCTGGACCCGCCCACTTCCGCTTTGGGGGCCAGCAACAGTTGCCAGGGCTACCCTGGGCATGGCAGGGGGATTAAGGGGGCCTGGACCCGCCCACTTCCGCTTTGGGGGCTAGCAACAGTTGCCAGGGCATACCCTGGGCATGGCAGGGGGCTTAAGGGCGCCAGGACCCGCCCACTTCCGCTTTGGGGGCCAGCAACAGTTGCCAGGGCATACCCTGGGCATGGCAGGGGGCTTAAGGGCGCCTGGACCCGCCCACTTCCGCTTTGGGGGCCAGCAACAGTTGCCAGGGCTACCCTGGGCATGGCAGGGGGCTGAAGGCGGCCTGGACCCGCCCACTTCCGCTTTGGGGGCCAGCAACAGTTGCCAGGGCTTACCCTGGGCATGGCAGGGGGCTTAAGGGGGCCTGGACCCGCCCACTTCCGCTTTGGGGGCTAGCAACAGTTGCCAGGGCATACCCTGGGCATGGCAGGGGGCTTAAGGGCGCCTGGACCCGCCCACTTCCGCTTTGGGGGCTAGCAACAGTTGCCAGGGCATACCCTGGGCATGGCAGGGGGCTTAAGGGCGCCAGGACCCGCCCACTTCCGCTTTGAAGGGCCAGCAACAGTTGCCAGGGCATACCCTGGGCATGGCAGGGGGCCTGGACCCGCCCACTTCCGCTTTGGGGGCCAGCAACAGTTGCCAGGGCTACCCTGGGCATGGCAGGGGGCTGAAGGCGGCCTGGACCCGCCCACTTCCGCTTTGGGGGCCAGCAACAGTTGCCAGGGCTACCCTGGGCATGGCAGGGGGCTTAAGGGGGCCTGGACCCGCCCACTTCCGCTTTGGGGGCAAGCAACAGTTGCCAGGGCTACCCTGGGCATGGCAGGGGCTGAAGGGGGCCTGGACCCGCCCACTTCCGCTTTGTAGGCCAGCAACAGTTGCCAGGGCTACCCTGGGCATGGCAGGGGGATTAAGGGGGCCTGGACCCGCCCACTTCCGCTTTGGGGCCCAGTGACAGTTGCCAGGGCTACCCTGGGCATGGCAGGGGGCTTAAGGGGGCCTGGACCCGCCCACTTCCGCTTTGGGGGCCAGCAACAGTTGCCAGGGCTACCCTGGGCATGGCAGGGGGCTGAAGGGGGCCTGGACCCGCCCACTTCCGCTTTGGGGGCCAGCAACAGTTGCCAGGGCTACCCTGGGCATGGCAGGGGGCTTAAGGGGGCCTGGACAAGCCCACTTCCGCTTTGGGGGCCAGCAACAGTTGCCAGGGCTACCCTGGGCATGGCAGGGGGCTGAAGGGGGCCTGGACAAGCCCACTTCCGCTTTGGGTTCCAGCAACAGTTGCCAGGGCTACCCTGGGCATGGCAGGGGCTTAAGGGGGCCTGGACCCGCCCACTTCCGCTTTGGGGGGCCAGCAACAGTTGCCAGGGCAACCCTGGGCATGTCAGGGGGCTTAAGGGGGCCTGGACCCGCCCACTTCCGCTTTAGGGGCCAGCAACAGTTGCCAGGGCTACCCTGGGCATGGCAGGGGGCTTAAGGGGGCCTGGACCCGCCCACTTCCGCTTTGGGGCCAGCAACAGTTGCCAGGACAACCCTGGGCATGGCAGGGGGCTTAAGCGGGCCTGGACACGCCCACTTCCGCTTTGGGGGCCAGCAACAGTTGCCAGGGCTACCCTGGGCATGGCAGGGGGCTTAAGGGGGCCTGGACCCGCCCACTTCCGCTTTGGGGGCCATCAACAGTTGCCAGGGCTACCCTGGGCATGGCAGGGGGTTTAAGGGGGCCTGGACCCGCCCACTTCCGCTTTGGGGGCCAGCAACAGTTGCCAGGGCTACCCTGGGCATGGCAGGGGGCTGAAGGGGGTCTGGACCCGCCCACTTCCGCTTTGGGGGCCAGCAACAGTTGCCAGGGCTACCCTGGGCATGGCAGGGGGCTGAAGGGGGCCTGGACCCGCCCACTTCCGCTTTGGGGGCCAGCAACAGTTGCCAGGGCTACCCTGGGCATGGCAGGGGGCTTAAGGGGGCCTGGACCCGCCCACTTCCGCTTTGGGTTCCAGCAACAGTTGCCAGGGCTACCCTGGGCATGGCAGGGGGGTTAAGGGGGCCTGGACCCGCCCACTTCCGCTTTGGGGGCTAGCAACAGTTGCCAGGGCATACCCTGGGCATGGCAGGGGGCTTAAGGGCGCCAGAACCCGCCCACTTCCGCTTTGGGGGCCAGCAACAGTTGCCAGGGCTACCCTGGGCATGGCAGGGGGCTGAAGGCGGCCTGGACCCGCCCACTTCCGCTTTGGGGGCCAGCAACAGTTGCCAGGGCTACCCTGGGCATGGCAGGGGGCTTAAGGGGGCCTGTACCCGCCAACTTCCGCTTTGGGGGCCAGCAACAGTTGCCAGGGCTACCCTGGGCATGGCAGGGGGCTGAAGGGGGCCTGGACCTGCCCACTTCCGCTTTGGGGGCCAGCAACAGTTGCCAGGGCTACCCTGGGCATGGCAGGGGGCTGAAGGGGGCCTGGACCCGCCCACTTCCGCTTTGGGGGCCAGCAACAGTTGCCAGGGCTACCCTGGGCATGGCAGGGGGCTGAAGGGGGCCTGGACCCGCCCACTTCCGCTTTGGGGGCCAGCAACAGTTGCCAGGGCTACCCTGGGCATGGCAGCTGGATTAAGGGGGCCTGGACCCGCCCACTTCCGCTTTGGGGGCCAGCAACAGTTGCCAGGGCATACCCTGGGCATGGCAGGGGGCTTAAGGGCGCCTGGACCCGCCCACTTCCGCTTTGG
This sequence comes from Crinia signifera, assembly GCF_055691185.1. Lineage (NCBI taxonomy): Eukaryota > Metazoa > Chordata > Amphibia > Anura > Myobatrachidae > Crinia > Crinia signifera. The sequence continues at coordinate 57,751 of NW_028142333.1, forward strand.
GGGCCAGCAACAGTTGCCAGGGCAACCCTGGGCATGGCAGGGGGCTTAAAGGCGCCTGGACCCGCCCACTTCCGCTTTGGGGGCCAGCAACAGTTGCCAGGGCTACCCTGGGCATGGCAGGGGGCTTAAGGGGGCCTGGACCCGCCCACTTCCGCTTTGGGGGCCAGCAACAGTTGCCAAGGCTACCCTGGGCATGGCAGGGGGCTGAAGGGGGCCTGGACCCGCCCACTTCCGCTTTGGGGGCCAGCAACAGTTGCCAGGGCTACCCTGGGCATGGCAGGGGGCTTAAGGGGGCCTGGACCATCCCACTTCCGCTTTGGGGGCCAGCAACAGTTGCCAGGGCTACCCTGGGCATGGCAGGGGGCTTAAGGGGGCCTGGACCCGCCCACTTCCGCTTTGGGGGCCAGCAACAGTTGCCAGGGCTACCCTGGGCATGGCAGGGGGCTTAAGGGGGCATGGACCCGCCCACTTCCGCTTTGGGGGCCAGCAACAGTTGCCAGGGCTACCCTGGGCATGGCAGGGGGCTGAAGGGGGCCTGGACCCGCCCACTTCCGCTTTGGGGGCCAGCAACAGTTGCCAGGGCTACCCTGGGCATGGCAGGGGGCTTAAGGGGGCCTGGACCCGCCCACTTCCGCTTTGGGGGCCAGCAACAGTTGCCAGGACAACCCTGGGCATGGCAGGGGGCTTAAGGGGGCCTGGACCCGCCCACTTCCGCTTTGGGGGCCAGCAACAGTTGCCAGGGCTACCCTGGGCATGGCAGGGGGATTAAGGGGGCCTGGACCCGCCCACTTCCGCTTTGGGGGCTAGCAACAGTTGCCAGGGCATACCCTGGGCATGGCAGGGGGCTTAAGGGCGCCTGGACCCGCCCACTTCCGCTTTGGGGGCCAGCAACAGTTGCCAGGGCTACCCTGGGCATGGCAGGGGGCTTAAAGGCGCCTGGACCCGCCCACTTCCGCTTTGGGGGCCAGCAACAGTTGCCAGGACAACCCTGGGCATGGCAGGGGGCTTACGGGGGCCTGGACCCGCCCACTTCCGCTTTGGGGGCCAGCAACAGTTGCCAGGACAACCCTGGGCATGGCAGGGGGCTTACGGGGGCCTGGACCCGCCCACTTCCGCTTTGGGGGCCAGCAACAGTTGCCAGGACAACCCTGGGCATGGCAGGGGGCTTAAGGGGGCCTGGACCCGCCCACTTCCGCTTTGGGGGCCAGCAACAGTTGCCAGGGCTACCCTGGGCATGGCAGGGGGCTTAAGGGGGCCTGCACCCGCCCACTTCCGCTTTGGGGGCCAGCAACAGTTGCCAGGGCTACCCTGGGCATGGCAGGGGGCTGAAGGGGGCCTGGACCCGCCCACTTCCGCTTTGGGGGCCAGCAACAGTTGCCAGGGCTACCCTGGGCATGGCAGGGGGCTTAAGGGGGCCTGGACCCGCCCACTTCCGCTTTGGGGGCAAGCAACAGTTGCCAGGGCTACCCTGGGCATGGCAGGGGCTGAAGGGGGCCTGGACCCGCCCACTTCCGCTTTGGGGGCCAGCAACAGTTGCCAGGGCTACCCTGGGCATGGCAGGGGGATTAAGGGGGCCTGGACCCGCCCACTTCCGCTTTGGGGGCCAGCAACAGTTGCCAGGGCTACCCTGGGCATGGCAGGGGGCTTAAGGGGGCCTTGACCCGCCCACTTCCGCTTTGGGGGCCAGCAACAGTTGCCAGGGCTACCCTGGGCATGGCAGGGGGCTGAAGGGGGCCTGGACCCGCCCACTTCCGCTTTGGGGGCCAGCAACAGTTGCCAGGGCTACCCTGGGCATGGCAGGGGGCTTAAGGGGGCCTGGACAAGCCCACTTCCGCTTTGGGGGCCAGCAACAGTTGCCAGGGCTACCCTGGGCATGGCAGGGGGCTGAAGGGGGCCTGGACAAGCCTACTTCCGCTTTGGGTTCCAGCAACAGTTGCCAGGGCTACCCTGGGCATAGCAGGGGGCTTAAGGGGGCCTGGACCCGCCAACTTCCGCTTTGGGGCCAGCAACAGTTGCCAGGACAACCCTGGGCATGGCAGGGGGCTTAAGGGGGCCTGGACCATCCCACTTCCGCTTTGGGGGCCAGCAACAGTTGCCAGGGCTACCCTGGGCATGGCAGGGGGCTTAAGGGGGCCTGGACCCGCCCACTTCCGCTTTGGGGGCCAGCAACAGTTGCCAGGGCTACCCTGGGCATGGCAGGGGGCTTAAGGGGGCATGGACCCGCCCACTTCCGCTTTGGGGGCCAGCAACAGTTGCCAGGGCTACCCTGGGCATGGCAGGGGCTGAAGGGGGCCTGGACCCGCCCACTTCCGCTTTGGGGGCCAGCAACAGTTGCCAGGGCTACCCTGGGCATGGCAGGGGGCTTAAGGGGACCTGGACCCGCCCATTTCCGCTTTGGGGGCCAGCAACAGTTGCCAGGACAACCCTGGGCAGGGGGCTTAAGGGGGCCTGGACCCGCCCACTTCCGCTTTGGGGGCCAGCAACAGTTGCCAGGGCTACCCTGGGCATGGCAGGGGGATTAAGGGGGCCTGGACCCGCCCACTTCCGCTTTGGGGGCTAGCAACAGTTGCCAGGGCATACCCTGGGCATGGCAGGGGGCTTAAGGGCGCCTGGACCCGCCCACTTCCGCTTTGGGGGCCAGCAACAGTTGCCAGGGCAACCCTGGGCATGGCAGGGGGCTTAAGGGCGCCTGGACCCGCCCACTTCCGCTTTGGGGGCCAGCAACAGTTGCCAGGGCTACCCTGGGCATGGCAGGGGGCTTAAAGGCGCCTGGACCCGCCCACTTCCGCTTTGGGGGCCAGCAACAGTTGCCAGGACAACCCTGGGCATGGCAGGGGGCTTAAGGGGGCCTGGACCCGCCCACTTCCGCTTTGGGGGCCAGCAACAGTTGCCAGGGCTACCCTGGGCATGGCAGGGGCTGAAGGCGGCCTGGACCCGCCCACTTCCGCTTTGGGGGCCAGCAACAGTTGCCAGGGCTACCCTGGGCATGGCAGGGGGCTTAAGGGGGCCTGGACCCGCCCACTTCCGCTTTGGGGGCCAGCAACAGTTGCCAGGGCTACCCTGGGCATGGCAGGGGGCTGAAGGGGGCCTGGACCCGCCCACTTCCGCTTTGGGGGCCAGCAACAGTTGCCAGGGCTACCCTGGGCATGGCAGGGGGCTTAAGGGGGCCTGGACAAGCCCACTTCCGCTTTGGGGGCCAGCAACAGTTGCCAGGGCTACCCTGGGCATGGCAGGGGGCTGAAGGGGGCCTGGACAAGCCCACTTCCGCTTTGGGTTCCAGCAACAGTTGCCAGGGCTACCCTGGGCATGGCAGGGGGCTTAAGGGGGCCTGGAACCGCCCACTTCCACTTTGGGGGCCAGCAACAGTTGCCAGGGCAACCCGGGGCATGGCAGGGGGCTTAAGGGGGCCTGGACCCGCCCACTTCCGCTTTGGGGGCCAGCAACAGTTGCCAGGGCTACCCTGGGCATGGCAGGGGGCTTAAGGGGGCCTGTACCCGCCCACTTCCGCTTTGGGGGCCAGCAACAGTTGCCAGGGCTACCCTGGGCATGGCAGGGGGCTGAAGGGGGCCTGGACCCGCCCACTTCCGCTTTGGGGGCCAGCAACAGTTGCCAGGGCTACCCTGGGCATGGCAGGGGGCTTAAGGGGGCCTGGACCCGCCCACTTCCGCTTTGGGGGCAAGCAACAGTTGCCAGGGCTACCCTGGGCATGGCAGGAGCTGAAGGGGGCCTGGACCCGCCCACTTCCGCTTTGGGGGCCAGCAACAGTTGCCAGGGCTACCCTGGGCATGGCAGGGGGATTAAGGGGGCCTGGACCCGCCCACTTCCGCTTTGGGGGCTAGCAACAGTTGCCAGGGCATACCCTGGGCATGGCAGGGGGCTTAAGGGCGCCAGGACCCGCCCACTTCCGCTTTGGGGGGCCAGCAACAGTTGCCAGGGCATACCCTGGGCATGGCAGGGGGCTTAAGGGCGCCTGGACCCGCCCACTTCCGCTTTGGGGGCCAGCAACAGTTGCCAGGGCTACCCTGGGCATGGCAGGGGGCTGAAGGCGGCCTGGACCCGCCCACTTCCGCTTTGGGGGCCAGCAACAGTTGCCAGGGCTACCCTGGGCATGGCAGGGGGCTTAAGGGGGACTGGACCCTCCCACTTCCGCTTTGGGGGCCAGCAACAGTTGCCAGGGCTACCCTGGGCATGGCAGGGGGCTGAAGGGGGCCTGGACCCGCCCACTTCCGCTTTGGGGGCCAGCAACAGTTGCCAGGGCTACCCTGGGCATGGCAGGGGGCTTAAGGGGGGCCTGGACAAGCCCACTTCCGCTTTGGGCGCCAGCAACAGTTGCCAGGGCTACCCTGGGCATGGCAGGGGGCTAAAGGGGGCCTGGACAAGCCCACTTCCGCTTTGGGTTCCAGCAACAGTTGCCAGGGCTACCCTGGGCATCGCAGGGGGCTTAAGGGGGCCTGGAACCGCCCACTTCCGCTTTGGGGGCCAGCAACAGTTGCCAGGGCAACCCGGGGCATGGCAGGGGGCTTAAGGGGGCCTGGGACCCGCCCACTTCCGCTTTGGGGGCCAGCAACAGTTGCCAGGGCTACCCTGGGCATGGCAGGGGCTTAAGGGGGCCTGGACCCGCCCACTTCCGCTTTGGGGGCCAGCAACAGTTGCCAGGGCTACCCTGGGCATGGCAGGGGGCTGAAGGGGGCCTGGACCCGCCCACTTCCGCTTTGGGGGCCAGCAACAGTTGCCAGGGCTACCCTGGGCATGGCAGGGGGCTTAAGGGGGCCTGGACCCGCCCACTTCCGCTTTGGGGGCAAGCAACAGTTGCCAGGGCTACCCTGGGCATGGCAGGGGCTGAAGGGGGCCTGGACCCGCCCACTTCCGCTTTGGGGGCCAGCAACAGTTGCCAGGGCTACCCTGGGCATGGCAGGGGATTAAGGGGGCCTGGACCTGCCCACTTCCGCTTTGGGGCCAGCAACAGTTGCCAGGGCTACCCTGGGCATGGCAGGGGGCTTAAGGGGGCCTGGACCCGCCCACTTCCGCTTTGGGGGCCAGCAACAGTTGCCAGGGCTACCCTGGGCATGGCAGGGGGCTGAAGGGGGCCTGGACCCGCCCACTTCCGCTTTGGGGGCCAGCAACAGTTGCCAGGGCTACCCTGGGCATGGCAGGGGGCTTAAGGGGGCCTGGACAAGCCCACTTCCGCTTTGGGGGCCAGCAACAGTTGCCAGGGCTACCCTGGGCATGGCAGGGGGCTGAAGGGGGCCTGGACAAGCCCACTTCCGCTTTGGGTTCCAGCAACAGTTGCCAGGGCTACCCTGGGCATGGCAGGGGGCTTAAGGGGGCCTGGAACCGCCCACTTCCGCTTTGGGGGCCAGCAACAGTTGCCAGGGCAACCTGGGGCATGGCAGGGGGCTTAAGGGGGCCTGGACCCGCCCACTTCCGCTTTGGGGGGCCAGCAACAGTTGCCAGGGCTACCCTGGGCATGGCAGGGGCTGAAGGGGGCCTGGACCCGCCCACTTCCGCTTTGGGGGCCAGCAACAGTTGCCAGGGCTACCCTGGGCATGGCAGGGGGATTAAGGGGGCCTGGACCCGCCCACTTCCGCTTTGGGGGCTAGCAACAGTTGCCAGGGCATACCCTGGGCATGGCAGGGGGCTTAAGGGCGCCAGGACCTGCCCACTTCCGCTTTGGGGGGCCAGCAACAGTTGCCAGGGCAACCCTGGGCATGGCAGGGTGCTTAAGGGGGCCTGGACCCGCCCACTTCCGCTTTGGGGGCCAGCAACAGTTGCCAGGGCTACCCTGGGCATGGCAGGGGGCTTAAGGGGGCCTGGACCCGCCCACTTCCGCTTTGGGGGCCAGCAACAGTTGCCAGGGCTACCCTGGGCATGGCAGGGGGCTGAGGGGGGTGACCCGCCCACTTCCGCTTTGGGGGCCAGCAACAGTTGCCAGGGCTACCCTGGGCATGGCAGGGGGCTTAAGGGGCCTGGACCCGCCCACTTCCGCTTTGGGGGCCAGCAACAGTTGCCAGGGCAACCCTGGGCATAGCAGGGGGCTTAAGGGGGCCTGGACCCGCCCACTTCCGCTTTGGGGGGCCAGCAACAGTTGCCAGGGCTACCCTGGGCATGGCAGGGGGCTGAAGGGGGCCAGGACCCGCCCACTTCCGCTTTGGGGGCCAGCAACAGTTGTCAGGGCTACCCTGGGCATGGCAGGGGGCTTAAGGGGGCCTGGACCCGCCCACTTCCGCTTTGGGGGCCAGCAACAGTTGCCAGGGCATACCCTGGGCATGGCAGGGGGCTGAAGGGGGCCTGGACCCGCCCACTTCCGCTTTGGGGCCAGGCAACAGTTGCCAGGACAACCCTGGGCATGGCAGGGGGCTTAAGGGGGCCTGGACCCGCCCACTTCCGCTTTGGGGGCCAGCAACAGTTGCCAGGGCTACCCTGGGCATGGCAGGGGGATTAAGGGGGCCTGGACCCGCCCACTTCCGCTTTGGGGGCTAGCAACAGTTGCCAGGGCATACCCTGGGCATGGCAGGGGGCTTAAGGGCGCCTGGACCCGCCCACTTTCCGCTTTGGGGGCCAGCAACAGTTGCCAGGCAACCCTGGGCATGGCAGGGGGCTTAAAGGCGCCTGGACCCGCCCACTTCCGCTTTGGGGGCCAGCAACAGTTGCCAGGGCTACCCTGGGCATGGCAGGGGGCTGAAGGGGGCCTGTACCCGCCCACTTCCGCTTTGGGGGCCAGCAACAGTTGCCAGGGCTACCCTGGGCATGGCAGGGGGCTTAAGGGGGCCTGGACCCGCCCACTTCCGCTTTGGGGGCCAGCAACAGTTGCCAGGGCTACCCTGGGCATGGCAGGGGGCTGAAGGGGGCCTGGACACGCCCACTTCCGCTTTGGGGGCCAGCAACAGTTGCCAGGGCTACCCTGGGCATGGCAGGGGGCATAAGGGGCCTGGACCCGCCCACTTCCGCTTTGGGGGCAAGCAACAGTTGCCAGGGCTACCCTGGGCATGGCAGGGGGCTTAAGGGGGCCTGGAACCGCCCACTTCCGCTTTGGGGGCCAGCAACAGTTGCCAGGGCTACCCTGGGCATGGCAGGGGGCTGAAGGGGGCCTGGACCCGCCCACTTCCGCTTTGGGGGCCAGCAACAGTTGCCAGGGCTACCCTGGGCATGGCAGGGGGCTTATAGGGGGCCTGGACCCGCCCACTTCCGCTTTGGGGGCAAGCAACAGTTGCCAGGGCTACCCTGGGCATGGCAGGGGCTGAAGGGGGCCTGGACCCGCCCACTTCCGCTTTGGGGGCCAGCAACAGTTGCCAGGGCTACCCTGGGCATGGCAGGGGGATTAAGGGGGCCTGGACCCGCCCACTTCCGCTTTGGGGGCCAGCAACAGTTGCCAGGGCTACCCTGGGCATGGCAGGGGGCTTAAGGGGGCCTGGACCCGCCCACTTCCGCTTTGGGGGCCAGCAACAGTTGCCAGGGCTACCCTGGGCATGGCAGGGGGCTTAAGGGGGCCTGGACAAGCCCACTTCCGCTTTGGGGGCCAGCAACAGTTGCCAGGGCTACCCTGGGCATGGCAGGGGGCTGAAGGGGCCTGGACAAGCCCACTTCCGCTTTGGGTTCCAGCAACAGTTGCCAGGGCTACCCTGGGCATGGCAGGGGGCTTAAGGGGGCCTGGAACCGCCCACTTCCGCTTTGGGGGCCAGCAACAGTTGCCAGGGCAACCCGGGGCATGGCAGGGGGCTTAAGGGGGCCTGGACCCGCCCACTTCCGCTTTGGGGGCCAGCAACAGTTGCCAGGGCTACCATGGGCATGGCAGGGGGCTTAAGGGGGCCTGGACCCGCCCACTTCCGCTTTGGGGGCCAGCAACAGTTGCCAGGGCTACCCTGGGCATGGCAGGGGGCTGAAGGGGGCCTGGACCCGCCCACTTCCGCTTTGGGGGCCAGCAACAGTTGCCAGGGCTACCCTGGGCATGGCAGGGGGATTAAGGGGGCCTGGACCCGCCCACTTCCGCTTTGGGGGCTAGCAACAGTTGCCAGGGCATACCCTGGGCATGGCAGGGGGCTTAAGGGCGCCAGGACCCGCCCACTTCCGCTTTGGGGGGCCAGCAACAGTTGCCAGGGCATACCCTGGGCATGGCAGGGGGCTTAAGGGCGCCTGGACCCGCCCACTTCCGCTTTGGGGGCCAGCAACAGTTGCCAGGGCTACCCTGGGCATGGCAGGGGGCTGAAGGCGGCCTGGACCCGCCCACTTCCGCTTTGGGGGCCAGCAACAGTTGCCAGGGCTACCCTGGGCATGGCAGGGGGCTTAAGGGGGCCTGGACCCTCCCACTTCCGCTTTGGGGGCCAGCAACATTTGCCAGGGCTACCCTGGGCATGGCAGGGGGCTGAAGGGGGCCTGGACCCGCCCACTTCCGCTTTGGGGGCCAGCAACAGTTGCCAGGGCTACCCTGGGCATGGCAGGGGGCTTAAGGGGGCCTGGACAAGCCCACTTCCGCTTTGGGCGCCAGCAACAGTTGCCAGGGCTACCCTGGGCATGGCAGGGGGCTGAAGGGGGCCTGGACAAGCCCACTTCCGCTTTGGGTTCCAGCAACAGTTGCCAGGGCTACCCTGGGCATGGCAGGGGGCTTAAGGGGGCCTGGAACCGCCCACTTCCGCTTTGGGGGCCAGCAACAGTTGCCAGGGCAACCCGGGGGCATGGCAGGGGGCTTAAGGGGGCCTGGACCCGCCCACTTCCGCTTTGGGGGCCAGCAACAGTTGCCAGGGCTACCCTGGGCATGGCAGGGGGCTTAAGGGGGCCTGGAACCGCCCACTTCCGCTTTGGGGGCCAGCAACAGTTGCCAGGGCAACCCGGGGGCATGGCAGGGGGCTTAAGGGGGCCTGGACCCGCCCACTTCCGCTTTGGGGGCCAGCAACAGTTGCCAGGGCTACCCTGGGCATGGCAGGGGGCTGAAGGGGGCCTGGACACGCCCACTTCCGCTTTGGGGGCCAGCAACAGTTGCCAGGGCTACCCTGGGCATGGCAGGGGGCTTAAGGGGGCCTGGACCCGCCCACTTCCGCTTTGGGGGCAAGCAACAGTTGCCAGGGCTACCCTGGGCATGGCAGGGGCTGAAGGGGGCCTGGACCCGCCCACTTCCGCTTTGGGGGCCAGCAACAGTTGCCAGGGCTACCCTGGGCATGGCAGGGGGGATTAAGGGGGCCTGGACCCGCCCACTTCCGCTTTGGGGGCTAGCAACAGTTGCCAGGGCATACCCTGGGCATGGCAGGGGGCTTAAGGGCGCCAGGACCCGCCCACTTCCGCTTTGGGGGGCCAGCAACAGTTGCCAGGGCAACCCTGGGCATGGCAGGGGGCTTAAGGGGGCCTGGACCCGCCCACTTCCGCTTTGGGGGCCAGCAACAGTTGCCAGGGCTACCCTGGGCATGGCAGGGGGCTGAAGGGGGCCTGGACCCGCCCACTTCCGCTTTGGGGGCCAGCAACAGTTGCCAGGGCTACCCTGGGCATGACAGGGGGATTAAGGGGGCCTGGACGCGCCCACTTCCGCTTTGGGGGCTAGCAACAGTTGCCAGGGCATACCCTGGGCATGGCAGGGGGCTTAAGGGCGCCAGGACCCGCCCACTTCCGCTTTGGGGGGCCAGCAACAGTTGCCAGGGCAACCCTGGGCATGGCAGGGGCTTAAGGGGGCCTGGACCCGCCCACTTCCGCTTTGGGGGCCAGCAACAGTTGCCAGGGCTACCCTGGGCATGGCAGGGGGCTGAAGGGGGCCTGCACCGCCCACTTCCGCTTTGGGGGCCAGCAACAGTTGCCAGGGCTACTCTGGGCATGGCAGGGGGCTTAAGGGGGCCTGGACCCGCCCACTTCCGCTTTGTGGGCAAGCAACAGTTGCCAGGGCTACCCTGGGCATGGCAGGGGCTGAAGGGGGCCTGGACCCGCCCACTTCCGCTTTGGGGGCCAGCAACAGTTGCCAGGGCTACCCTGGGCATGGCAGGGGGATTAAGGGGGCCTGGACCCGCCCACTTCCGCTTTGGGGGCTAGCAACAGTTGCCAGGGCATACCCTGGGCATGGCAGGGGGCTTAAGGGCGCCAGGACCTGCCCACTTCCGCTTTGGGGGGGCAGCAACAGTTGCCAGGGCAACCCTGGGCATGGCAGGGTGCTTAAGGGGGCCTGGACCCGCCCACTTCCGCTTTGGGGGCCAGCAACAGTTGCCAGGGCTACCCTGGGCATGGCAGGGGGCTTAAGGGGGCCTGGACCCGCCCACTTCCGCTTTGGGGGCCAGCAACAGTTGCCAGGGCTACCCTGGGCATGGCAGGGGGCTGAGGGGGGCCTGGACCCGCCCACTTCCGCTTTGGGGGCCAGCAACAGTTGCCAGGGCTACCCTGGGCATGGCAGGGGGCTTAAGGGGGCCTGGACCCGCCCACTTCCGCTTTGGGGGCCAGCAACAGTTGCCAGGGCAACCCTGGGCATAGCAGGGGGCTTAAGGGGGCCTGGACCCGCCCACTTCCGCTTTGGGGGCCAGCAACAGTTGCCAGGGCTACCCTGGGCATGGCAGGGGGCTGAAGGGGGCCTGGACCCGCCCACTTCCGCTTTGGGGGCCAGCAACAGTTGTCAGGGCTACCCTGGGCATGGCAGGGGGCTTAAGGGGGCCTGGACCCGCCCACTTCCGCTTTGGGGGCCAGCAACAGTTGCCAGGGCATACCCTGGGCATGGCAGGGGGCTGAAGGGGGCCTGGACCCGCCCACTTCCGCTTTGGGGGCCAGCAACAGTTGCCAGGACAACCCTGGGCATGGCAGGGGGCTTAAGGGGGCCTGGACCCGCCCACTTCCGCTTTGGGGGCCAGCAACAGTTGCCAGGGCTACCCTGGGCATGGCAGGGGGATTAAGGGTGCCTGGACCCGCCCACTTCCGCTTTGGGGGCTAGCAACAGTTGCCAGGGCATACCCTGGGCATGGCAGGGGGCTTAAGGGCGCCTGGACCCGCCCACTTCCGCTTTGGGGGCCAGCAACAGTTGCCAGGGCAACCCTGGGCATGGCAGGGGGCTTAAAGGCGCCTGGACCCGCCCACTTCCGCTTTGGGGGCCAGCAACAGTTGCCAGGGCTACCCTGGGCATGGCAGGGGGCTGAAGGGGGCCTGTACCCGCCCACTTCCGCTTTGGGGGCCAGCAACAGTTGCCAGGGCTACCCTGGGCATGGCAGGGGGCTTAAGGGGGCCTGGACCCGCCCACTTCCGCTTTGGGGGCCAGCAACAGTTGCCAGGGCTACCCTGGGCATGGCAGGGGGCTGAAGGGGGCCTGGACACGCCCACTTCCGCTTTGGGGGCCAGCAACAGTTGCCAGGGCTACCCTGGGCATGGCAGGGGGCTTAAGGGGCCTGGACCCGCCCACTTCCGCTTTGGGGGCAAGCAACAGTTGCCAGGGCTACCCTGGGCATGGCAGGGGGCTTAAGGGGGCCTGGACAAGCCCACTTCCGCTTTGGGGGCCAGCAACAGTTGCCAGGGCTACCCTGGGCATGGCAGGGGGCTGAAGGGGGCCCGGACAAGCCCACTTCCGCTTTGGGTTCCAGCAACAGTTGCCAGGGCTACCCTGGGCATGGCAGGGGGCTTAAGGGGGCCTGGAACCGCCCACTTCCGCTTTGGGGGCCAGCAACAGTTGCCAGGGCAACCCGGGGCATGGCAGGGGGCTTAAGGGGGCCTGGACCCGCCCACTTCCGCTTTGGGGGCCAGCAACAGTTGCCAGGGCTACCCTGGGCATGGCAGGGGGCTTAAGGGGGCCTGGACCCGCCCACTTCCGCTTTGGGGGCCAGCAACAGTTGCCAGGGCTACCCTGGGCATGGCAGGGGGCTGAAGGGGGCCTGGACCCGCCCACTTCCGCTTTGGGGGCCAGCAACAGTTGCCAGGGCTACCCTGGGCATGGCAGGGGGCTTAAGGGGGCCTGGACCCGCCCACTTCCGCTTTGGGGGCAAGCAACAGTTGCCAGGGCTACCCTGGGCATGGCAGGGGCTGAAGGGGGCCTGGACCCGCCCACTTCCGCTTTGGGGGCCAGCAACAGTTGCCAGGGCATACCCTGGGCATGGCAGGGGGCTGAAGGGGGCCTGGACCCGCCCACTTCCGCTTTGGGGGCCAGCAACAGTTGCCAGGACAACCCTGGGCATGGCAGGGGGCTTAAGGGGGCCTGGACCCGCCCACTTCCGCTTTGGGGGCCAGCAACAGTTGCCAGGGCTACCCTGGGCATGGCAGGGGGATTAAGGGTGCCTGGACCCGCCCACTTCCGCTTTGGGGGCTAGCAACAGTTGCCAGGGCATACCCTGGGCATGGCAGGGGGCTTAAGGGCGCCTGGACCCGCCCACTTCCGCTTTGGGGGCCAGCAACAGTTGCCAGGGCAACCCTGGGCATGGCAGGGGGCTTAAAGGCGCCTGGACCCGCCCACTTCCGCTTTGGGGGCCAGCAACAGTTGCCAGGGCTACCCTGGGCATGGCAGGGGGCTGAAGGGGGCCTGTACCCGCCCACTTCCGCTTTGGGGGCCAGCAACAGTTGCCAGGGCTACCCTGGGCATGGCAGGGGGCTTAAGGGGGCCTGGACCCGCCCACTTCCGCTTTGGGGGCCAGCAACAGTTGCCAGGGCTACCCTGGGCATGGCAGGGGGCTGAAGGGGGCCTGGACACGCCCACTTCCGCTTTGGGGGCCAGCAACAGTTGCCAGGGCTACCCTGGGCATGGCAGGGGGCTTAAGGGGCCTGGACCCGCCCACTTCCGCTTTGGGGGCAAGCAACAGTTGCCAGGGCTACCCTGGGCATGGCAGGGGGCTTAAGGGGGCCTGGACAAGCCCACTTCCGCTTTGGGGGCCAGCAACAGTTGCCAGGGCTACCCTGGGCATGGCAGGGGGCTGAAGGGGGCCTGGACAAGCCCACTTCCGCTTTGGGTTCCAGCAACAGTTGCCAGGGCTACCCTGGGCATGGCAGGGGGCTTAAGGGGGCCTGGAACCGCCCACTTCCGCTTTGGGGGCCAGCAACAGTTGCCAGGGCAACCCGGGGCATGGCAGGGGGCTTAAGGGGGCCTGGACCCGCCCACTTCCGCTTTGGGGGCCAGCAACAGTTGCCAGGGCTACCCTGGGCATGGCAGGGGGCTTAAGGGGGCCTGGACCCGCCCACTTCCGCTTTGGGGGCCAGCAACAGTTGCCAGGGCTACCCTGGGCATGGCAGGGGGCTGAAGGGGGCCTGGACCCGCCCACTTCCGCTTTGGGGGCCAGCAACAGTTGCCAGGGCTACCCTGGGCATGGCAGGGGGCTTAAGGGGGCCTGGACCCGCCCACTTCCGCTTTGGGGGCAAGCAACAGTTGCCAGGGCTACCCTGGGCATGGCAGGGGCTGAAGGGGGCCTGGACCCGCCCACTTCCGCTTTGGGGGCCAGCAACAGTTGCCAGGGCTACCCTGGGCATGGCAGGGGGATTAAGGGGGCCTGGACCCGCCCACTTCCGCTTTGGGGGCTAGCAACAGTTGCCAGGGCATACCCTGGGCATGGCAGGGGGCTTAAGGGCGCCAGGACCCGCCCACTTCCGCTTTGGGGGGCCAGCAACAGTTGCCAGGGCATACCCTGGGCATGGCAGGGGGCTTAAGGGCGCCTGGACCCGCCCACTTCCGCTTTGGGGGCCAGCAACAGTTGCCAGGGCTACCCTGGGCATGGCAGGGGGCTGAAGGGGGCCTGGACAAGCCCACTTCCGCTTTGGGTTCCAGCAACAGTTGCCAGGGCTACCCTGGGCATGGCAGGGGGCTTAAGGGGGCCTGGACCCGCCCACTTCCGCTTTGGGGGCCAGCAACAGTTGCCAGGGCTACCCTGGGCATGGCAGGGGGCTTAAGGGGGCCTGGACCCGCCCACTTCCACTTTGGGGGCCAGCAACAGTTGCCAGGGCTACCCTGGGCATGGCAGGGGGCTGAGGGGTGCCTGGACCCGCCCACTTCCGCTTTGGGGGCCAGCAACAGTTGCCAGGGCTACCCTGGGCATGGCAGGGGGCTTAAGGGGGCCTGGACCCGCCCACTTCCGCTTTGGGGGCCAGCAACAGTTGCCAGGGCTACCCTGGGCATGGCAGGGGCTGAAGGGGGACTGGACCCGCCCACTTCCGCTTTGGGGGCCAGCAACAGTTGCCAGGGCTACCCTGGGCATGGCAGGGGGCTTAAGGGGGCCTGGACCCGCCCACTTCCGCTTTGGGGGGCCAGCAACAGTTGCCAGGAAAACCCTGGGCATGGCAGGGGGCTTAAGGGGGCCTGGACCCGCCCACTTCCGCTTTGGGGGCCAGCAACAGTTGCCAGGGCTACCCTGGGCATGGCAGGGGGCTTAAGGGGGCCTGGACCCGCCCACTTCCGCTTTGGGGGCAAGCAACAGTTGCCAGGGCTACCCTGGGCATGGCAGGGGGCTTAAGGGGGCCTGGACCCGCCCACTTCCGCTTTGGGGGCCAGCAACAGTTGCCAGGGCTACCCTGGGCATGGCAGGGGGCTTAAGGGGGCCTGGACCCGCCCACTTCCGCTTTGGGGGCCAGCAACAGTTGTCAGGGCTACCCTGGGCATGGCAGGGGGCTGAGGGGTGCCTGGACCCGCCCACTTCCGCTTTGGGGGCCAGCAACAGTTGCCAGGGCTACCCTGGGCATGGCAGGGGGCTTAAGGGGGCCTGGACCCGCCCACTTCCGCTTTGGGGGCCAGCAACAGTTGCCAGGGCTACCCTGGGCATGGCAGGGGCTGAAGGGGGCCTGTACCCGCCCACTTCCGCTTTGGGGGCCAGCAACAGTTGCCAGGGCTACCCTGGGCATGGCAGGGGGATTAAGGGGGCCTGTACCCGCCCACTTCCACTTTGGGGGCTAGCAACAGTTGCCAGGGCATACCCTGGGCATGGCAGGGGGCTTAAGGGCCCCAGGACCCGCCCACTTCCGCTTTGGGGGGCCAGCAACAGTTGCCAGGGCAACCCTGGGCATGGCAGGGGGCTTAAGGGGGCCTGGACCCGCCCACTTCCGCTTTGGGGGCCAGCAACAGTTGCCAGGGCTACCCTGGGCATGGCAGGGGGCTTAAGGGCGCCTGGACCCGCCCACTTCCGCTTTGGGGGCCAGCAACAGTTGCCAGGGCTACCCTGGGCATGGCAGGGGGCTGAAGGGGGCCTGGACAAGCCCACTTCCGCTTTGGGTTCCAGCAACAGTTGCCAGGGCTACCCTGGGCATGGCAGGGGGCTTAAGGGGGCCTGGACCCGCCCACTTCCGCTTTGGGGGCCAGCAACAGTTGCCAGGGCTACCCTGGGCATGGCAGGGGGCTTAAGGGGGCCTGGACCCGCCCACTTCCGCTTTGGGGGCCAGCAACAGTTGCCAGGGCTACCCTGGGCATGGCAGGGGGCTGAGGGGTGCCTGGACCCGCCCACTTCCGCTTTGGGGGCCAGCAACAGTTGCCAGGGCTACCCTGGGCATGGCAGGGGGCTTAAGGGGGCCTGGACCCGCCCACTTCCGCTTTGGGGGCCAGCAACAGTTGCCAGGGCTACCCTGGGCATGGCAGGGGCTGAAGGGGGACTGGACCCGCCCACTTCCGCTTTGGGGGCCAGCAACAGTTGCCAGGGCTACCCTGGGCATGGCAGGGGGCTTAAGGGGGCCTGGACCCGCCCACTTCCGCTTTGGGGGGCCAGCAACAGTTGCCAGGAAAACCCTGGGCATGACAGGGGGCTTAAGGGGGCCTGGACCCGCCCACTTCCGCTTTGGGGGCCAGCAACAGTTGCCAGGGCTACCCTGGGCATGGCAGGGGGCTTAAGGGGGCCTGGACCTGCCCACTTCCGCTTTGGGGGCAAGCAACAGTTGCCAGGGCTACCCTGGGCATGGCAGGGGGCTTAAGGGGGCCTGGACCCGCCCACTTCCGCTTTGGGGGCCAGCAACAGTTGCCAGGGCTACCCTGGGCATGGCAGGGGGCTTAAGGGGGCCTGGACCCGCCCACTTCCGCTTTGGGGGCCAGCAACAGTTGTCAGGGCTACCCTGGGCATGGCAGGGGGCTGAGGGGTGCCTGGACCCGCCCACTTCCGCTTTGGGGGCCAGCAACAGTTGCCAGGGCTACCCTGGGCATGGCAGGGGGCTTAAGGGGGCCTGGACCCGCCCACTTCCGCTTTGGGGGCCAGCAACAGTTGCCAGGGCTACCCTGGGCATGGCAGGGGCTGAAGGGGGCCTGTACCCGCCCACTTCCGCTTTGGGGGCCAGCAACAGTTGCCAGGGCTACCCTGGGCATGGCAGGGGGATTAAGGGGGCCTGTACCCGCCCACTTCCACTTTGGGGGCTAGCAACAGTTGCCAGGGCATACCCTGGGCATGGCAGGGGGCTTAAGGGCCCCAGGACCCGCCCACTTCCGCTTTGGGGGGCCAGCAACAGTTGCCAGGGCAACCCTGGGCATGGCAGGGGGCTTAAGGGGGCCTGGACCCGCCCACTTCCGCTTTGGGGGCCAGCAACAGTTGCCAGGGCTACCCTGGGCATGGCAGGGGGCTTAAGGGGGCCTGGACCCGCCCACTTCCGCTTTGGGGGCCAGCAACAGTTGCCAGGGCAACCCTGGGCATAGCAGGGGGCTTAAGGGGGCCTGGACCCGCAAACTTCCGCTTTGGGGGCCAGCAACAGTTGCCAGGGCTACCCTGGGCATGGCAGGGGGATTAAGGGGGCCTGGACCCGCCCACTTCCGCTTTGGGGGCTAGCAACAGTTGCCAGGGCATACCCTGGGCATGGCAGGGGGCTTAAGGGAGCCTGGACCCGCCCACTTCCGCTTTGGGGGCCAGCAACAGTTGCCAGGGCTACCCTGGGCATGGCAGGGGGCTGAAGGGGGCCTGGACCCGCCCACTTCCGCTTTGGGGGCCAGCAACAGTTGCCAGGGCTACCCTGGGCATGGCAGGGGGCTTAAGGGGGCCTGGACAAGCCCACTTCCGCTTTGGGGGCCAGCAACAGTTGCCAGGGCTACCCTGGGCATGGCAGGGGGCTGAAGGGGGCCTGGACAAGCCCACTTCCGCTTTGGGTTCCAGCAACAGTTGCCAGGGCTACCCTGGGCATGGCAGGGGGCTTAAGGGGGCCTGGACCCGCCCACTTCCGCTTTGGGGGCCAGCAACAGTTGCCAGGGCGACCCTGGGCATGGCAGGGGGCTTAAGGGGGCCTGGACCCGCCCACTTCCGCTTTGGGGGCCAGCAACAGTTGCCAGGGCTACCCTGGGCATGGCAGGGGGCTTAAGGGGGCCTGGACCCGCCCACTTCCGCTTTGGGGGCCAGCAACAGTTGCCAGGGCTACCCTGGGCATGGCAGGGGGCTGAAGGGGGCCTGGACCCGCCCACTTCCGCTTTGGGGGCCAGCAACAGTTGCCAGGGCTACCCTGGGCATGGCAGGGGGCTTAAGGGGGCCTGGACAAGCCCACTTCCGCTTTGGGGGCCAGCAACAGTTGCCAGGGCTACCCTGGGCATGGCAGGGGGCTGAAGGGGGCCTGGACAAGTCCACTTCCGCTTTGGGTTCCAGCAACAGTTGCCAGGGCTACCCTGGGCATAGCAGGGGGCTTAAGGGGGCCTGGAACCGCCCACTTCCGCTTTGGGGGCCAGCAACAGTTGCCAGGGCAACCCGGGGCATGGCAGGGGGCTTAAGGGGGCCTGGACCCGCCCACTTCCGCTTTGGGGGCCAGCAACAGTTGCCAGGGCTACCCTGGGCATGGCAGGGGGCTTAAGGGGGCCTGGACCCGCCCACTTCCGCTTTGGGGGCCAGCAACAGTTGCCAGGGCTACCCTGGGCATGGCAGGGGGCTGAAGGGGGCCTGGACCCGCCCACTTCCGCTTTGGGGGCCAGCAACAGTTGCCAGGGCTACCCTGGGCATGGCAGGGGGCTTAAGGGGGCCTGGACCCGCCCACTTCCGCTTTGGGGGCAAGCAACAGTTGCCAGGGCTACCCTGGGCATGGCAGGGGCTGAAGGGGGCCTGGACCCGCCCACTTCCGCTTTGGGGGCCAGCAACAGTTGCCAGGGCTACCCTGGGCATGGCAGGGGGATTAAGGGGGCCTGGACCCGCCCACTTCCGCTTTGGGGGCTAGCAACAGTTGCCAGGGCATACCCTGGGCATGGCAGGGGGCTTAAGGGCGCCAGGACCCGCCCACTTCCGCTTTGGGGGGCCAGCAACAGTTGCCAGGGCATACCCTGGGCATGGCAGGGGGCTTAAGGGCGCCTGGACCCGCCCACTTCCGCTTTGGGGGCCAGCAACAGTTGCCAGGGCTACCCTGGGCATGGCAGGGGGCTGAAGGCGGCCTGGACCCGCCCACTTCCGCTTTGGGGGCCAGCAACAGTTGCCAGGGCTACCCTGGGCATGGCAGGGGGCTTAAGGGGGCCTGGACCCTCCCACTTCCGCTTTGGGGGCCAGCAACATTTGCCAGGGCTACCCTGGGCATGGCAGGGGGCTGAAGGGGGCCTGGACCCGCCCACTTCCGCTTTGGGGGCCAGCAACAGTTGCCAGGGCTACCCTGGGCATGGCAGGGGGCTTAAGGGGGCCTGGACAAGCCCACTTCCGCTTTGGGCGCCAGCAACAGTTGCCAGGGCTACCCTGGGCATGGCAGGGGGCTGAAGGGGGCCTGGACAAGCCCACTTCCGCTTTGGGTTCCAGCAACAGTTGCCAGGGCTACCCTGGGCATGGCAGGGGGCTTAAGGGGGCCTGGAACCGCCCACTTCCGCTTTGGGGGCCAGCAACAGTTGCCAGGGCTACCCTGGGCATGGCAGGGGGCTTAAGGGGGCCTGGACCCGCCCACTTCCGCTTTGGGGGCAAGCAACAGTTGCCAGGGCTACCCTGGGCATGGCAGGGGGCTTAAGGGGGCCTGGACAAGCCCACTTCCGCTTTGGGGGCCAGCAACAGTTGCCAGGGCTACCCTGGGCATGGCAGGGGGCTGAAGGGGGCCTGGACAAGCCCACTTCCGCTTTGGGTTCCAGCAACAGTTGCCAGGGCTACCCTGGGCATGGCAGGGGGCTTAAGGGGGCCTGGAACCGCCCACTTCCGCTTTGGGGGCCAGCAACAGTTGCCAGGGCAACCCGGGGCATGGCAGGGGGCTTAAGGGGGCCTGGACCCGCCCACTTCCGCTTTCGGGGCCAGCAACAGTTGCCAGGGCTACCCTGGGCATGGCAGGGGGCTTAAGGGGGCCTGGACCCGCCCACTTCCGCTTTGGGGGCCAGCAACAGTTGCCAGGGCTACCCTGGGCATGGCAGGGGGCTGAAGGGGGCCTGGACCCGCCCACTTCCGCTTTGGGGGCCAGCAACAGTTGCCAGGGCTACCCTGGGCATGGCAGGGGGCTTAAGGGGGCCTGGACCCGCCCACTTCCGCTTTGGGGGCAAGCAACAGTTGCCAGGGCTACCCTGGGCATGGCAGGGGCTGAAGGGGGCCTGGACCCGCCCACTTCCGCTTTGGGGGCCAGCAACAGTTGCCAGGGCTACCCTGGGCATGGCAGGGGGATTAAGGGGGCCTGGAACCGCCCACTTCCGCTTTGGGGGCCAGCAACAGTTGCCAGGGCAACCCGGGGCATGGCAGGGGGCTTAAGGGGGCCTGGACCCGCCCACTTCCGCTTTCGGGGCCAGCAACAGTTGCCAGGGCTACCCTGGGCATGGCAGGGGGCTTAAGGGGGCCTGGACCCGCCCACTTCCGCTTTGGGGGCCAGCAACAGTTGCCAGGGCTACCCTGGGCATGGCAGGGGGCTGAAGGGGGCCTGGACCCGCCCACTTCCGCTTTGGGGGCCAGCAACAGTTGCCAGGGCTACCCTGGGCATGGCAGGGGGCTTAAGGGGGCCTGGACCCGCCCACTTCCGCTTTGGGGGCAAGCAACAGTTGCCAGGGCTACCCTGGGCATGGCAGGGGCTGAAGGGGGCCTGGACCCGCCCACTTCCGCTTTGGGGGCCAGCAACAGTTGCCAGGGCTACCCTGGGCATGGCAGGGGGATTAAGGGGGCCTGGACCCGCCCACTTCCGCTTTGGGGGCTAGCAACAGTTGCCAGGGCATACCCTGGGCATGGCAGGGGGCTTAAGGGCGCCAGGACCCGCCCACTTCCGCTTTGGGGGGCCAGCAACAGTTGCCAGGGCATACCCTGGGCATGGCAGGGGGCTTAAGGGCGCCTGGACCCGCCCACTTCCGCTTTGGGGGCCAGCAACAGTTGCCAGGGCTACCCTGGGCATGGCAGGGGGCTGAAGGCGGCCTGGACAAGCCCACTTCCGCTTTGGGGGCCAGCAACAGTTGCCAGGGCTACCCTGGGCATGGCAGGGGGCTTAAGGGGGCCTGGACCCGCCCACTTCCGCTTTGGGGGCCAGCAACAGTTGCCAGGGCTACCCTGGGCATGGCAGGGGGCTTAAGGGGGCCTGGACCCGCCCACTTCCGCTTTGGGGGCAAGCAACAGTTGCCAGGGCTACCCTGGGCATGGCAGGGGCTGAAGGGGGCCTGGACCCGCCCACTTCCGCTTTGGGGGCCAGCAACAGTTGCCAGGGCTACCCTGGGCATGGCAGGGGGATTAAGGGGGCCTGGACCCGCCCACTTCCGCTTTGGGGGCTAGCAACAGTTGCCAGGGCATACCCTGGGCATGGCAGGGGGCTTAAGGGCGCCAGGACCCGCCCACTTCCGCTTTGGGGGGCCAGCAACAGTTGCCAGGGCATACCCTGGGCATGGCAGGGGGCTTAAGGGCGCCTGGACCCGCCCACTTCCGCTTTGGGGGCCAGCAACAGTTGCCAGGGCTACCCTGGGCATGGCAGGGGGCTGAAGGCGGCCTGGACCCGCCCACTTCCGCTTTGGGGGCCAGCAACAGTTGCCAGGGCTACCCTGGGCATGGCAGGGGGCTTAAGGGGGCCTGGAACCGCCCACTTCCGCTTTGGGGGCCAGCAACAGTTGCCAGGGCAACCCGGGGCATGGCAGGGGGCTTAAGGGGGCCTGGACCCGCCCACTTCCGCTTTGGGGGCCAGCAACAGTTGCCAGGGCTACCCTGGGCATGGCAGGGGGCTTAAGGGGGCCTGGACCCGCCCACTTCCGCTTTGGGGGCCAGCAACAGTTGCCAGGGCTACCCTGGGCATGGCAGGGGGCTGAAGGGGGCCTGGACACGCCCACTTCCGCTTTGGGGGCCAGCAACAGTTGCCAGGGCTACCCTGGGCATGGCAGGGGGCTTAAGGGGGCCTGGACCCGCCCACTTCCGCTTTGGGGGCAAGCAACAGTTGCCAGGGCTACCCTGGGCATGGCAGGGGGCTTAAGGGGGCCTGGACAAGCCCACTTCCGCTTTGGGGGCCAGCAACAGTTGCCAGGGCTACCCTGGGCATGGCAGGGGGCTTAAGGGGGCCTGGAACCGCCCACTTCCGCTTTGGGGGCCAGCAACAGTTGCCAGGGCAACCCGGGGCATGGCAGGGGGCTTAAGGGGGCCTGGACCCGCCCACTTCCGCTTTGGGGGCCAGCAACAGTTGCCAGGGCTACCCTGGGCATGGCAGGGGGCTTAAGGGGGCCTGGACCCGCCCACTTCCGCTTTGGGGGCCAGCAACAGTTGCCAGGGCTACCCTGGGCATGGCAGGGGGCTTAAGGGGGCCTGGACCCGCCCACTTCCGCTTTGGGGGCAAGCAACAGTTGCCAGGGCTACCCTGGGCATGGCAGGGGGCTTAAGGGGGGCCTGGACAAGCCCATTTCCGCTTTGGGGGCCAGCAACAGTTGCCAGGGCTACCCTGGGCATGGCAGGGGGCTGAAGGGGGCCTGGACACGCCCACTTCCGCTTTGGGGGCCAGCAACAGTTGCCAGGGCTACCCTGGGCATGGCAGGGGGCTTAAGGGGGCCTGGACCCGCCCACTTCCGCTTTGGGGGCAAGCAACAGTTGCCAGGGCTACCCTGGGCATGGCAGGGGGCTTAAGGGGGCCTGGACAAGCCCACTTTCGCTTTGGGGGCCAGCAACAGTTGCCAGGGCTACCCTGGGCATGGCAGGGGGCTGAAGGGGGCCTGGACAAGCCCACTTCCGCTTTGGGTTCCAGCAACAGTTGCCAGGGCTACCCTGGGCATGGCAGGGGGCTTAAGGGGGCCTGGAACCGCCCACTTCCGCTTTGGGGGCCAGCAACAGTTGCCAGGGCAACCCGGGGCATGGCAGGGGGCTTAAGGGGGCCTGGACCCGCCCACTTCCGCTTTGGGGGCCAGCAACAGTTGCCAGGGCTACCCTGGGCATGGCAGGGGGCTTAAGGGGGCCTGGACCCGCCCACTTCCGCTTTGGGGGCCAGCAACAGTTGCCAGGGCTACCCTGGGCATGGCAGGGGGCTTAAGGGGGCCTGGACCCGCCCACTTCCGCTTTGGGGGCAAGCAACAGTTGCCAGGGCTACCCTGGGCATGGCAGGGGCTGAAGGGGGCCTGGACCCGCCCACTTCCGCTTTGGGGGCCAGCAACAGTTGCCAGGGCTACCCTGGGCATGGCAGGGGGATTAAGGGGGCCTGGACCCGCCCACTTCCGCTTTGGGGGCTAGCAACAGTTGCCAGGGCATACCCTGGGCATGGCAGGGGGCTTAAGGGCGCCAGGACCCGCCCACTTCCGCTTTGGGGGGCCAGCAACAGTTGCCAGGGCATACCCTGGGCATGGCAGGGGGCTTAAGGGCGCCTGGACCCGCCCACTTCCGCTTTGGGGGCCAGCAACAGTTGCCAGGGCTACCCTGGGCATGGCAGGGGGCTGAAGGCGGCCTGGACCCGCCCACTTCCGCTTTGGGGGCCAGCAACAGTTGCCAGGGCTACCCTGGGCATGGCAGGGGGCTTAAGGGGGCCTGGACCCTCCCACTTCCGCTTTGGGGGCCAGCAACATTTGCCAGGGCTACCCTGGGCATGGCAGGGGGCTGAAGGGGGCCTGGACCCGCCCACTTCCGCTTTGGGGGCCAGCAACAGTTGCCAGGGCTACCCTGGGCATGGCAGGGGGCTTAAGGGGGCCTGGACAAGCCCACTTCCGCTTTGGGCGCCAGCAACAGTTGCCAGGGCTACCCTGGGCATGGCAGGGGGCTGAAGGGGGCCTGGACAAGCCCACTTCCGCTTTGGGGGCCAGCAACAGTTGCCAGGGCTACCCTGGGCATGGCAGGGGGCTTAAGGGGGCCTGGACCCTCCCACTTCCGCTTTGGGGGCCAGCAACATTTGCCAGGGCTACCCTGGGCATGGCAGGGGGCTGAAGGGGGCCTGGACCCGCCCACTTCCGCTTTGGGGGCCAGCAACAGTTGCCAGGGCTACCCTGGGCATGGCAGGGGGCTGAAGGGGGCCTGGACCCGCCCACTTCCGCTTTGGGGGCCAGCAACAGTTGCCAGGGCTACCCTGGGCATGGCAGGGGGATTAAGGGGGCCTGGACCCGCCCACTTTTGCTTTGGGGGCTAGCAACAGTTGCCAGGGCATACCCTGGGCATGGCAGGGGGCTTAAGGGCGCCTGGACCCGCCCACTTCCGCTTTGGGGGGCCAGCAACAGTTGCCAGGACAACCCTGGGCATGGCAGGGGGCTTAAGGGGGCCTGGACCCGCCCACTTCCGCTTTGGGGGCCAGCAACAGTTGCCAGGGCAACCCTGGGCATGGCAGGGGGCTTAAGGGGGCCTGGACCCGCCCACTTCCGCTTTGGGGGCCAGCAACAGTTGCCAGGACAACCCTGGGCATGGCAGGGGGCTTAAGGGGGCCTGGACCCGCCCACTTCCGCTTTGGGGGCCAGCAACAGTTGCCAGGGCAACCCTGGGCATGGCAGGGGGCTTAAGGGGGCCTGGACCCGCCCACTTCCGCTTTGGGGGCCAGCAACAGTTGCCAGGGCTACCCTGGACATGGCAGGGGGCTTAAGGGGGCCTGGACCCGCCCACTTCCGCTTTGGGGGCCAGCAACAGTTGCCAGGGCTACCCTGGGCATGGCAGGGGGCTGAAGGGGGCCTGGACCCGCCCACTTCCGCTTTGGGGGCCAGCAACAGTTGCCAGGGCTACCCTGGGCATGGCAGGGGGATTAAGGGGGCCTGGACCCGCCCACTTTTGCTTTGGGGGCTAGCAACAGTTGCCAGGGCATACCCTGGGCATGGCAGGGGGCTTAAGGGCGCCTGGACCCGCCCACTTCCGCTTTGGGGGCCAGCAACAGTTGCCAGGGCAACCCTGGGCATGGCAGGGGGCTTAAAGGCGCCTGGACCCGCCCACTTCCGCTTTGGGGGCCAGCAACAGTTGCCAGGGCAACCCTGGGCATGGCAGGGGGCTTAAGGGGGCCTGGACCCGCCCACTTCCGCTTTGGGGGCCAGCAACAGTTGCCAGGGCTACCCTGGGCATGGCAGGGGGCTTAAGGGGGCCTGGACCCGCCCACTTCCGCTTTGGGGGGCCAGCAACAGTTGCCAGGACAACCCTGGGCATGGCAGGGAACTTAAGGGGGCCTGGACCCGCCCACTTCCGCTTTGGGGGCCAGCAACAGTTGCCAGGGCTACCCTGGGCATGGCAGGGGGCTTAAGGGGGCCTGGACCCGCCCACTTCCGCTTTGGGGGCAAGCAACAGTTGCCAGGGCTACCCTGGGCATGGCAGGGGGCTTAAGGGGGCCTGGACCCGCCCACTTCCGCTTTGGGGGCCAGCAACAGTTGCCAGGGCTACCCTGGGCATGGCAGGGGGCTTAAGGGGGCCTGGACCCGCCCACTTCCGCTTTGGGGGCCAGCAACAGTTGCCAGGGCAACCCGGGGCATGGCAGGGGGCTTAAGGGGGCCTGGACCCGCCCACTTCCGCTTTGGGGGCCAGCAACAGTTGCCAGGGCTACCCTGGGCATGGCAGGGGGCTTAAGGGGGCCTGGACCCGCCCACTTCCGCTTTGGGGGCAAGCAACAGTTGCCAGGGCTACCCTGGGCATGGCAGGGGCTGAAGGGGGCCTGGACCCGCCCACTTCCGCTTTGGGGGCCAGCAACAGTTGCCAGGGCTACCCTGGGCATGGCAGGGGGATTAAGGGGGCCTGGACCCGCCCACTTCCGCTTTGGGGGCTAGCAACAGTTGCCAGGGCATACCCTGGGCATGGCAGGGGGCTTAAGGGCGCCAGGACCCGCCCACTTCCGCTTTGGGGGGCCAGCAACAGTTGCCAGGGCATACCCTGGGCATGGCAGGGGGCTTAAGGGCGCCTGGACCCGCCCACTTCCGCTTTGGGGGCCAGCAACAGTTGCCAGGGCTACCCTGGGCATGGCAGGGGGCTGAAGGCGGCCTGGACCCGCCCACTTCCGCTTTGGGGGCCAGCAACAGTTGCCAGGGCTACCCTGGGCATGGCAGGGGGCTTAAGGGGGCCTGGAACCGCCCACTTCCGCTTTGGGGGCCAGCAACAGTTGCCAGGGCAACCCGGGGCATGGCAGGGGGCTTAAGGGGGCCTGGACCCGCCCACTTCCGCTTTGGGGGCCAGCAACAGTTGCCAGGGCTACCCTGGGCATGGCAGGGGGCTTAAGGGGGCCTGGACCCGCCCACTTCCGCTTTGGGGGCCAGCAACAGTTGCCAGGGCTACCCTGGGCATGGCAGGGGGCTGAAGGGGGCCTGGACACGCCCACTTCCGCTTTGGGGGCCAGCAACAGTTGCCAGGGCTACCCTGGGCATGGCAGGGGGCTTAAGGGGGCCTGGACCCGCCCACTTCCGCTTTGGGGGCAAGCAACAGTTGCCAGGGCTACCCTGGGCATGGCAGGGGGCTTAAGGGGGCCTGGACAAGCCCACTTCCGCTTTGGGGGCCAGCAACAGTTGCCAGGGCTACCCTGGGCATGGCAGGGGGCTTAAGGGGGCCTGGAACCGCCCACTTCCGCTTTGGGGGCCAGCAACAGTTGCCAGGGCAACCCGGGGCATGGCAGGGGGCTTAAGGGGGCCTGGACCCGCCCACTTCCGCTTTGGGGGCCAGCAACAGTTGCCAGGGCTACCCTGGGCATGGCAGGGGGCTTAAGGGGGCCTGGACCCGCCCACTTCCGCTTTGGGGGCCAGCAACAGTTGCCAGGGCTACCCTGGGCATGGCAGGGGGCTTAAGGGGGCCTGGACCCGCCCACTTCCGCTTTGGGGGCAAGCAACAGTTGCCAGGGCTACCCTGGGCATGGCAGGGGGCTTAAGGGGGCCTGGACAAGCCCATTTCCGCTTTGGGGGCCAGCAACAGTTGCCAGGGCTACCCTGGGCATGGCAGGGGGCTGAAGGGGGCCTGGACACGCCCACTTCCGCTTTGGGGGCCAGCAACAGTTGCCAGGGCTACCCTGGGCATGGCAGGGGGCTTAAGGGGGCCTGGACCCGCCCACTTCCGCTTTGGGGGCAAGCAACAGTTGCCAGGGCTACCCTGGGCATGGCAGGGGGCTTAAGGGGGCCTGGACAAGCCCACTTTCGCTTTGGGGGCCAGCAACAGTTGCCAGGGCTACCCTGGGCATGGCAGGGGGCTGAAGGGGGCCTGGACAAGCCCACTTCCGCTTTGGGTTCCAGCAACAGTTGCCAGGGCTACCCTGGGCATGGCAGGGGGCTTAAGGGGGCCTGGAACCGCCCACTTCCGCTTTGGGGGCCAGCAACAGTTGCCAGGGCAACCCGGGGCATGGCAGGGGGCTTAAGGGGGCCTGGACCCGCCCACTTCCGCTTTGGGGGCCAGCAACAGTTGCCAGGGCTACCCTGGGCATGGCAGGGGGCTTAAGGGGGCCTGGACCCGCCCACTTCCGCTTTGGGGGCCAGCAACAGTTGCCAGGGCTACCCTGGGCATGGCAGGGGGCTTAAGGGGGCCTGGACCCGCCCACTTCCGCTTTGGGGGCAAGCAACAGTTGCCAGGGCTACCCTGGGCATGGCAGGGGCTGAAGGGGGCCTGGACCCGCCCACTTCCGCTTTGGGGGCCAGCAACAGTTGCCAGGGCTACCCTGGGCATGGCAGGGGATTAAGGGGGCCTGGACCCGCCCACTTCCGCTTTGGGGGCTAGCAACAGTTGCCAGGGCATACCCTGGGCATGGCAGGGGGCTTAAGGGCGCCAGGACCCGCCCACTTCCGCTTTGGGGGGCCAGCAACAGTTGCCAGGGCATACCCTGGGCATGGCAGGGGGCTTAAGGGCGCCTGGACCCGCCCACTTCCGCTTTGGGGGCCAGCAACAGTTGCCAGGGCTACCCTGGGCATGGCAGGGGGCTGAAGGCGGCCTGGACCCGCCCACTTCCGCTTTGGGGGCCAGCAACAGTTGCCAGGGCTACCCTGGGCATGGCAGGGGGCTTAAGGGGGCCTGGACCCTCCCACTTCCGCTTTGGGGGCCAGCAACATTTGCCAGGGCTACCCTGGGCATGGCAGGGGGCTGAAGGGGGCCTGGACCCGCCCACTTCCGCTTTGGGGGCCAGCAACAGTTGCCAGGGCTACCCTGGGCATGGCAGGGGGCTTAAGGGGGCCTGGACAAGCCCACTTCCGCTTTGGGCGCCAGCAACAGTTGCCAGGGCTACCCTGGGCATGGCAGGGGGCTGAAGGGGGCCTGGACAAGCCCACTTCCGCTTTGGGGGCCAGCAACAGTTGCCAGGGCTACCCTGGGCATGGCAGGGGGCTTAAGGGGGCCTGGACCCTCCCACTTCCGCTTTGGGGGCCAGCAACATTTGCCAGGGCTACCCTGGGCATGGCAGGGGGCTGAAGGGGGCCTGGACCCGCCCACTTCCGCTTTGGGGGCCAGCAACAGTTGCCAGGGCTACCCTGGGCATGGCAGGGGGCTGAAGGGGGCCTGGACCCGCCCACTTCCGCTTTGGGGGCCAGCAACAGTTGCCAGGGCTACCCTGGGCATGGCAGGGGGATTAAGGGGGCCTGGACCCGCCCACTTTTGCTTTGGGGGCTAGCAACAGTTGCCAGGGCATACCCTGGGCATGGCAGGGGGCTTAAGGGCGCCTGGACCCGCCCACTTCCGCTTTGGGGGGCCAGCAACAGTTGCCAGGACAACCCTGGGCATGGCAGGGGGCTTAAGGGGGCCTGGACCCGCCCACTTCCGCTTTGGGGGCCAGCAACAGTTGCCAGGGCAACCCTGGGCATGGCAGGGGGCTTAAGGGGGCCTGGACCCGCCCACTTCCGCTTTGGGGGCCAGCAACAGTTGCCAGGACAACCCTGGGCATGGCAGGGGGCTTAAGGGGGCCTGGACCCGCCCACTTCCGCTTTGGGGGCCAGCAACAGTTGCCAGGGCAACCCTGGGCATGGCAGGGGGCTTAAGGGGGCCTGGACCCGCCCACTTCCGCTTTGGGGGCCAGCAACAGTTGCCAGGGCTACCCTGGACATGGCAGG
Organism: Crinia signifera; assembly: GCF_055691185.1. Classification (NCBI taxonomy): domain Eukaryota; kingdom Metazoa; phylum Chordata; class Amphibia; order Anura; family Myobatrachidae; genus Crinia; species Crinia signifera. The sequence goes on from NW_028142333.1 coordinate 85,895, forward strand.
GGGCTTAAGGGGGCCTGGACCCGCCCACTTCCGCTTTGGGGGCCAGCAACAGTTGCCAGGGCTACCCTGGGCATGGCAGGGGGCTGAAGGGGGCCTGGACCCGCCCACTTCCGCTTTGGGGGCCAGCAACAGTTGCCAGGGCTACCCTGGGCATGGCAGGGGGATTAAGGGGGCCTGGACCCGCCCACTTTTGCTTTGGGGGCTAGCAACAGTTGCCAGGGCATACCCTGGGCATGGCAGGGGGCTTAAGGGCGCCTGGACCCGCCCACTTCCGCTTTGGGGGCCAGCAACAGTTGCCAGGGCAACCCTGGGCATGGCAGGGGGCTTAAAGGCGCCTGGACCCGCCCACTTCCGCTTTGGGGGCCAGCAACAGTTGCCAGGGCAACCCTGGGCATGGCAGGGGGCTTAAGGGGGCCTGGACCCGCCCACTTCCGCTTTGGGGGCCAGCAACAGTTGCCAGGGCTACCCTGGGCATGGCAGGGGGCTTAAGGGGGCCTGGACCCGCCCACTTCCGCTTTGGGGGGCCAGCAACAGTTGCCAGGACAACCCTGGGCATGGCAGGGAACTTAAGGGGGCCTGGACCCGCCCACTTCCGCTTTGGGGGCCAGCAACAGTTGCCAGGGCTACCCTGGGCATGGCAGGGGGCTTAAGGGGGCCTGGACCCGCCCACTTCCGCTTTGGGGGCAAA